>NC_074672.1:31379662-31506050 GCF_029448725.1 Salvelinus fontinalis | reverse complement strand
GAGCCCCAGGACCAGCTTGCTTAGGGGACTCTTCTATAGGTTCATCTCTCTGTAGGTGATGGCTTTGTTGTGGAAGGTTTGGGAATCGCTTCCTTTTAGGTGGTTGTAGAATTTAACAGCTCTTTCCTTGTTTTTGATAATTCCCGGTTATCATCCTAATTCTGCTCTGCATGCATTATTTGGTTTTTGTCTCTCAAGGTTGATCATCCATTTTGATCATCTGTAAGAATCTGCTAACAGCCGAAAACTGCTAGCTAACTTTCTAGCACAACAAGTCAACAACTTGGGGAGGGCAAGCTTGCCAAATAGACCCCCGTAAATCAGAGTACTACCCTAGTGGTGAAAGTAAGAACTGCAATTGAAGCCGAAAATATACAGTCGAAGAGGAAAATGATTATTCCCACGAACCATTTTTTTTTTTTTTTACGAAATAGAGGCATACTAAGACAAAATAAACGTGACAGTTTGTAAATGATACTAAATTAGTGAAGAAAATAATGAAATTCATGAAAGTTATGGAATTGAATAAATAATTATGCAAATAGAAATCATTGGTTGAGTACCAGAGTTTGAGGCTACAAAAGAGGATTTCATTCCTATGCAATGTTCTACAAATAGGACTACTTCACTGTCAGTTTTGTCCTTTTTAGTTGACGTTTGGTTGAACAGCAATCAGAATGGAGATTTAAACCACTTACAATGAATTTGTTGCCATGCACTACCGATAAAGCATATTTAGAACTATGACTATTCAGAAACATCAAATACTGTAAAATATGTTTTAAATACTGTGATATGATATTTATGCCATTTCGCCAAGCCCTAGCCAATAAGCATGAAGAAATGCTGAGCTCTTTACATTCTGGTTGCAACAGAGGATCATCCCACTGTATGCATGCACAAAGCATTCCTCCCTCCACTCACTCACTCACTCACTCACTCACTCACTCACTCACTCACTCACTCACTCACTCACTCTATGAAACTGATTACTGTTCTCATCTCCAGCTCAAACAAACAGATAATTAATGTCTCATCCAAGCATAACACACAAACCCTTTCACCATGTTTATTTGGGCTTTTGATCAAAGAATGATTCAGGGTCTGTCATGGTGCACGCTCTAGTTAGCAATGGTTCAGTTTACACCTAGCCCACCCTGTGTGGGGTCGTATTAAACAAGATGCATCTGCTTTTCAGGAGAAATGGAAAGAGAGCCTGTGACGCGACTTCCACTTGTGGACGTTAACAAGATGACACTCCATCCTAACTCCTCCTCCACATTTACTGGATTGGATCAACAGTAGAGAAGATAACCTCCCCCAACACTTTTTTTCTTCTAGTCAGGTCCAGAAAGAAAGAAATGCTGTTCCGGCTACGTTAGGTTACACATAGCCCAGATACTGGAGCTGAAATGCTAGACATGCGAGATGCAGAATGCTAGCAGGCTGGGCTACACCACCCCCTCTCCCCTGTTGCCATTCATCTAGAATGACCTTGGACCTATTGGTGTATGAGTAGGAGAGTTAACCCTTTACGAACACACACCTTACAGCGTAATCATAGGGCCGGTATATTGGACTAGGGGCAGAGGGTTAGAGGAGAGAGAGAGGGTTGGAGGAGAGAGAGAGGGTTGGAGGAGAGAGAGAGGGTTAGAGGAGAGAGAGAGGGTTAGAGGAGAGAGAGGGTTGGAGGAGAGAGAGGGTTAGAGGAGAGAGAGAGGATTGGAGGAGAGAGAGGGTTGGAGGAGAGAGAGAGGGTTGGAGGAGAGAGAGAGGGTTAGAGGAGAGAGAGAGGGTTAAAGGAGAGAGAGAGGGTTAAAGGAGAGAGGGTTAGAGGAGAGAGGGTTGGAGGAGAGAGACAGGGTTGGAGGAGAGAGAGATGGTTGGGGGAGAGAGAGGGTTGGGGGAGAGAGAGGGTTGGAGGAGAGAGAGAGGGTTGGGGGAGAGAGAGAGGGTTGGGGGAGAGAGAGAGGGTTGGAGGAGAGAGAGAGGGTTGGGGGAGAGAGAGGGGGTTGGAGGAGAGAGAGAGGGTTTGGGGGAGAGAGAGGGGGTTGGAGGAGAGAGAGAGGGTTGGAGGAGAGAGAGAGGGTTGGAGGAGAGAGAGAGGATTGGGGGAGAGAGAGGGTTGGGGAGAGAGAGGGTTGGGGAGAGAGAGAGGGTTGGAGGAGAGAGAGGGGGTTGGAGGAGAGAGAGGTTTGGAGGAGAGAGAGAGGGTTGGAGGAGAGAGAGGGTTGGAGGAGAGAGAGAGGTTTGGAGGAGAGAGAGAGGTTTGGAGGAGAGAGAGGTTTGGAGGAGAGAGAGAGGGTTGGAGCAGAGAGAGAGAGTTGGAGGAGAGAGAGAGGGTTGGGGGGAGAAAAATGGTTGGGGAGAGAGAGAGGGTTAAAGGAGAGAGAGAGGGTTAAAGGAGAGAGGGTTAGAGGAGAGAGGGTTGGAGGAGAGAGAGGGTTGAGGGAGAGAGGGGGTTGGAGGAGAGAGAGAGGGTTGGAGGAGAGAGAGAGGGTTGGAGGAGAGAGAGAGGGTTGGAGGAGAGAGAGAGGGTTGGAGGAGAGAGAGAGGGTTGGAGGAGAGAGAGAGGGTTGGAGGAGAGAGAGAGGGTTGGAGGAGAGAGAGAGGGTTGGAGGAGAGAGAGAGGGTTGGGGGAGAGAGAGGGTTGGGGGAGAGAGAGGGTTGGAGGAGAGAGAGAGGGTTGGGGAGAGAGAGAGGTTGGGGGAGAGAGAGGTTGGGGGAGAGAGAGGGTTGGGGAGAGAGAGAGGATTGGGGGAGAGAGAGGGTTGGGGAGAGAGAGAGAGTTGGAGGAGAGAGAGGGGGTTGGAGGAGAAAGAGGGGGTTGGAGGAGAGAGAGAGGGTTGGAGGAGAGAGAGGGTTGGAGGAGAGAGAGAGGTTTGGAGGAGAGAGAGGTTTGGAGGAGAGAGAGAGGGTTGGAGAGAGAGAGGGTTGGAGGAGAGGAGAGGGTTGGGGGGAGAGAGACGGTTGGGGAGAGAGAGACGGTTGGGGGAGAGAGAGGTTTGGGGAGAGAGAGGGTTGAGGAGAGAGAGGGTTGGAGGAGAGAGAGGGTTGGGGAGAGAGAGGGTTGGAGGGAGAGAGAGGGTTGGAGGAGAGAGAGGGTTGGGGGAGAGAGAGGGCTGGAGGGAGAGAGAGGGTTGGAGGAGAGAGAGGGTTGGGGAGAGAGAGGGGGTTGGAGGAGAGAGAGAGGGTTGGGGGAGAGAGAGGGTTGGGGAGAGAGAGAGGTTGGGGGAGAGAGAGGGTTGGGGAGAGAGAGAGGTTGGAGGAGAGAGAGGGTTGGGGAGAGAGAGGGTTGGAGGAGAGAGAGGGTTGGGGAGAGAGGCGGTTGGGGAGAGAGAGAGGGTTGGGGACAGAGAGAGGGTTGGAGGAGAGAGAGAGGGTTGGAGGAGAGAGAGAGGGTTGAGAGAGAGAGAGAGAGGGGGTTGAGAGAGAGAGAGAGAGGGGGTTGGAGGAGAGAGAGAGGGTTGGAGGAGAGAGAGAGGGTTGGAGGAGAGAGAGAGGGTTGGAGGAGAGAGAGAGGGTTGGAGGAGAGAGAGAGGGTTGAGAGGAGAGAGGGTTGGAGGAGAGAGAGAGGGTTGGGGAGAGAGGAGGGTTGGGGAGAGAGAGAGGGTTGGGGAGAGAGAGAGGGTTGGAGGAGAGAGAGAGGGTTGGGGAGAGAGAGAGGGTTGGAGGAGAGAGAGAGGGTTGGAGGAGAGAGAGAGGGTTGGAGGAGAGAGAGAGGGTTGGGGAGAGAGAGAGGGTTGGGGGAGAGAGAGGGTTGGGGAGAGAGAGAGGGTTGGGGAGAGAGAGAGGGTTGGAGGAGAGAGAGAGGGTTGAGAGAGAGAGAGAGAGGGGGTTGAGAGAGGGAGAGAGAGGCGGTTGGTGAGAGAGAGGGTTGGGGGAGAGAGAGGGTTGGAGGAGAGAGAGAGGGTTGGGGAGAGATACGGTTGGGGAGAGAGAGAAGGTTGGAGGAGAGACAGGGTTGGAAGAGAGAGGGTTGGGGATAGAGAGGGTTGGAAGAGAGAGGGCTGGGGGAGAGAGAAGTTTGGAAGAGATAGAGGGCTGGGGGAGAGAGAAGGTTGGAAGAGATAGAGAGTTGGGGAGAGAGAGAGGGTTGGAGGAGAGGGAGAGGGTTGGAGGAGAGAGAGAGGGTTGAGAGAGAGAGAGAGGTTTGGAGGAGAGAGAGGGGGTTGGAGGAGAGAGAGAGGGTTGGGGAGGAGAGAGGGTTGGAGGAGAGAGAGAGAGGTTGAGAGGAGAGAGACGGTTGGAGGAGGAGAGAGGGTTGGGGGAGAGAGGCGGTTGGGGAGAGAGAGAGGGTTGGGGAGAGAGAGAGGGTTGGAGGAGAGAGAGAGGGTTGGAGGAGAGAGAGAGGGTTGGGGGAGAGAGAGAGGGTTGGGGGAGAGAGAGGGGGTTGGAGGAGAGAGAGAGGGTTGGAGGAGAGAGAGAGGGTTGGAGGAGAGAGAGAGGGTTGGAGGAGAGAGAGAGAGGGTTAGAGGAGAGAGGGTTGGAGGAGAGAGAGAGGGTTGGGGGGAGAAAAATGGTTGGGGAGAGAGAGAGGGTTGGGGAGAGAGAGAGGGTTGGAGGAGAGAGAGAGGGTTGGAGGAGAGAGAGAGGGTTGAGAGAGAGAGAGGGTTGAGCGAGAGAGGTTTGGAGGAGAGAGGGGGTTGGTGAGAGAGAGGGTTGGGGGAGAGAGAGGGTTGGAGGAGAGAGAGAGGGTTGGAGGAGAGAGAGCGGGTTGGTGGAGAGAGAGAAGGTTGGAGGAGAGAGCGAGGGTTGGGGGAGAGAGGGGGTTGGGGAGAGAGAGGGTTGGGGAGAGAGAGAGGGCTGGGGGAGAGAGAGAGGGTTGGAGGAGAGAGAGAGGGCTGGGGGGAGAGAGAATGGTTGGGGAGAGAGAGAGGGTTGGGGAGAGAGAGGGGGTTGGGGGAGAGAGAGGGTTGGGGAGAGAGAGGGTTGGGGAGAGAGAGGGTTGGGGAGAGAGAGGGTGGGGAGAGAGAGAGGGTTGGGGGAGAGAAGGTTGGAAGAGAGAGAGGGTTGGGGAGAGAGACGGTTGGGGGAGAGAGAAGGGTTGGAGGAGAGAGAGAGGGTTGAGAGAGAGAGAGAGAGAGAGAGGGTTGGGAGAGAGCGAGGGTTGTGTCAGAGAGATGTTTGGAGGAGAGAGATGTTTGGTGAGAGAGGGGGTTGGGGAGAGAGACGGTTGGGGAGAGAGAGAATGTTGGGGGAGAGAGAGGGTTGGAAGAGATAGAGGGCTGGGGGAGAGAGAAGGTTGGAAGAGATAGAGGGTTGGGGAGAGAGACGGTTGGGGAGAGAGAGAAGGTTGGAGGAGAGACAGGGTTGGAAGAGAGAAGGTTGGGGAGAGAGAGGGTTGGAGAGAGAGAGGGCTGGGGAGATAGAGGGTTGGGGAGAGAGACGGTTGGAGGAGAGAGACGGTTGGGGAGAGAGAGGGCTGGGGGAGAGAGAGGTTGGAAGAGAGAGAGAGTTGGGGAGAGAGAGAGGTTGGGGGAGAGAGAGGGTTGGGGAGAGAGAGGGTTGGGGACGAGAGGGTTGGGGAGAGAGAGGGCTGGGGAGAGAGAGGGTTGGGGGGATAGAGAGGGTTGGGGAGAGAGAGAGGGTTGGGGAGAGAGAGGGTTGGAGGAAGAGAGAGGGTTGGGGAGAGAGAAGGTTGGAGGAGATAGAGGGTTGGGGAGAGAGAGGGTTGGGGGAGAGAGAGGTTTGGAGGAGAGAGAGGGTTGAGAGAGAGAGAGGGTTGAGGAAGAAGGTTTGGAGGAGAGAGAGAGGGTTCGGGGAGAGAGAGGGTTGGAGGAGAGAGAGAGGGTTGGAGGAGAGAGAGAGGGTTGAGAGAGAGAGAGAGAGAGAGAGGGTTGGGAGAGAGCGAGGGTTGTGTCAGAGAGATGTTTGGAGGAGAGAGATGTTTGGTGAGAGAGGGGGTTGGGGAGAGAGACGGTTGGGGAGAGAGAGAATGTTGGGGGAGAGAGAGGGTTGGAAGAGATAGAGGGCTGGGGGAGAGAGAAGGTTGGAAGAGATAGAGGGTTGGGGAGAGAGACGGTTGGGGAGAGAGAGAAGGTTGGAGGAGAGACAGGGTTGGAAGAGAGAAGGTTGGGGATAGAGAGGGTTGGAAGAGAGAGGGCTGGGGGATAGAGGGTTGGGGAGAAAGACGGTTGGGGAGAGAGACGGTTGGGGAGAGAGAGGGCTGGGGGAGAGAGAAGGTTGGAAGAGATAGAGAGTTGGGGAGAGAGAGAAGGTTGGAGGAGAGAGAGGGTTGGGGACAGAGAGGGTTGGGGACAGAGAGGGTTGGGGAGAGAGAGGGCTGGGAGAGAGAGGGCTGGGGGATAGAGAGAGTTGGGGGAGAGAGAGGGTTGGGGAGAGAGAGGGTTGGGGAGAGAGAGGGTTGGGGAGAGAGAAGGTTGGAAGAGATAGAGGGTTGGGGAGAGAGACGGTTGGGGGAGAGAGAAGGTTGGAGGAGAGAGAGGGCTTGGGGAGAGAGAAAGTTCGGGGAGAGAGAGGGTTGGAGGAGAGAGACGGTTGGAGGAGAGAGAGGGTTGGGGAGAGAGAGGGCTGGAGGAGAGAGAGGGTTGGAGGAGAGAGAGGGTTGGGGAGAGAGAGGGTTGGGGAGAGAGAGGGCTGGGGGAGAGAGAGAGGGTTGGAGGAGAGTGAGGGTTGGAGGAGAGAGAGGGTTGGGGAGAGAGAGGGTTGGAAGAGAGAGGGTTGGAAGAGACGATTGGGGAGAGGGACGGTTGGGTAGAGAGACGGTTGGGTAGAGAGACGGTTGGAGGAGAGAGAGGGTTGGGGAGAGAGAGGGTTGGGGAGAGAGAGGGTTGGAGGAGAGAGAGGGTTGGGGAGAGAGAGGGCTGGGGGAGAGAGAGGGTTGGAGGAGAGAGCAGGGTTGGGGAGAGAGAGGGCTGGGGGAGAGAGGGTTGGAGGAGAGAGAGGGGGTTGGGGAGAGAGACGGTTGGGGAGAGAGAGAGGGCTGGGGGGAGAGAGAAGGTTGGGGAGAGAGAGCAGGTTGGAGGAGAGAGAGGGTTGGGGAGAGAGAGGGGTTGGAGAGAGATAGAGGGTTGGGGAGAGAGACGGTTGGGGAGAGAGACGGTTGGGGACAGAGGCGGTTGGGAGACAGAGAGGGTTGGGGACAGAGAGAGGGTTGGAGGAGAGAGAGAGGGTTGGAGGAGAGAGAGAGGGTTGAGAGAGAGAGAGGGGGTTGGAGGAGAGAGAGGGGGTTGGAGGAGAGAGAGAGGGTTGGAGGAGAGAGAGAGGGTTGGAGGAGAGAGAGAGGGTTGGAGGAGAGAGAGAGAGGGTTAGAGGAGAGAGGGTTGGAGGAGAGAGAGAGGGTTGGGGGGAGAAAAATGGTTGGGGAGAGAGCGAGGGTTGGGGAGAGAGAGAGGGTTGGGGGAGAGAGAGAGGGTTGGAGGAGAGAGAGAGGGTTGGGGGAGAGAGAGAGGGTTGCAGGAGAGAGAGAGGGTTAGAGGAGAGAGGGTTGGAGGAGAGAGAGAGGGTTGGGGAAGAAAAATGGTTGGGGAGAGAGAGAGGGTTGGAGGAGAGAGAGAGGGTTGGAGGAGAGAGAGAGGGTTGGAGAGAGAGAGAGGGTTGAGGGAGAGAGGGTTGGAGGAGAGAGGCGGTTGGTGAGAGAGAGGGTTGGGGGAGAGAGAGGGTTGGAGGAGAGAGAGAGGGTTGGGGAGAGATACGGTTGGGGAGAGAGAGAAGGTTGGAGGAGAGACAGGGTTGGAAGAGAGAGGGTTGGGGATAGAGAGGGTTGGAAGAGAGAGGGCTGGGGGAGAGAGAAGTTTGGAAGAGATAGAGGGCTGGGGGAGAGAGAAGGTTGGAAGAGATAGAGAGTTGGGGAGAGAGAGAAGGTTGGAGGAGAGAGAGGGTTGGGGACAGAGAGGGTTGGGGACAGAGAGGGTTGGGGAGAGAGAGGGCTGGGGGAGAGAGAGAGGTTGGGAGAGAGAGGGTTGGAAGAGATAGAGGGTTGGGGAGAGAGACGGTTGGGGAGAGAGACGGTTGGGGACAGAGGCGGTTGGGAACAGAGAGGGTTGGGGACAGAGAGAGGGTTGGAGGAGAGAGAGAGGGTTGGAGGAGAGAGAGAGGGTTGAGAGAGAGAGAGAGGTTTGGAGGAGAGAGAGAGGGTTGGAGGAGAGAGAGAGGGTTGGAGGAGAGAGAGAGGGTTGGAGGAGAGAGAGAGGGTTGGAGGAGAGAGAGAGGGGTTAGAGGAGAGAGGGTTGGAGGAGAGAGAGAGGGTTGGGGGGAGAAAAATGGTTGGGGGGAGAGAGAGGGTTGGGGAGAGAGAGAGGGTTGGAGGAGAGAGAGAGGGTTGGAGGAGAGAGAGAGGGTTGAGAGAGAGAGAGGGTTGAGGGAGAGAGGTTTGGAGGAGAGAGGCGGTTGGTGAGAGAGAGGGTTGGGGGAGAGAGAGGGTTGGAGGAGAGAGAGAGGGTTGGGGAGAGATACGGTTGGGGAGAGAGAGAAGGTTGGAGGAGAGACAGGATTGGAAGAGAGAGGGTTGGGGATAGAGAGGGTTGGAAGAGAGAGGGCTGGGGGAGAGAGAAGGTTGGAAGAGATAGAGGGCTGGGGGAGAGAGAAGGTTGGAAGAGAGAGAGAGTTGGGGAGAGAGAGAAGGTTGGAGGAGAGAGAGGGTTGGGGACAGAGAGGGTTGGGGACAGAGAGGGTTGGGGAGAGAGAGGGCTGGGGGAGAGAGAGGGTTGGGGGAGAGAAGGTTGGAAGAGATAGAGGGTTGGGGAGAGAGACGGTTGGGGGAGAGAGAAGGTTGGAGGAGAGAGAGGGCTTGGGGAGAGAGAAAGTTCGGGGAGAGAGAGGGTTGGAGGAGAGAGACGGTTGGAGGAGAGAGAGGGCTGGGGGAGAGAGAGAGGGTTGGAGGAGAGAGAGGGTTGGAGGAGAGAGAGGGTTGGAGAGAGAGAGGGTTGGAGGAGAGAGAGGGCTGGGGGAGAGAGAGAGGGTTGGAGGAGAGTGAGGGTTGGAGGAGAGAGAGGGTTGGGGAGAGAGAGGGTTGGAAGAGAGAGGGTTGGAAGAGAGAGGGTTGGGGAGAGGGACGGTTGGGTAGAGAGACGGTTGGGGAGAGAGAGGGTTGGAGGAGAGAGAGGGTTGGGGAGAGAGAGGGTTGGAGGAGAGAGAGGGTTGGGGAGAGAGAGGGCTGGGGGAGAGAGAGGGTTGGAGGAGAGACAGAGTTGGGGAGAGAGAGGGCTGGGGGAGAGAGGGTTGGAAGAGAGAGAGAGGGTTGGAGGAGAGAGAGAGGGTTGGGGGAGAGAGAGGGTTGGGGAGAGAGAGGGTTGGGGAGAGAGAAGGTTGGAAGAGATAGAGGGTTGGGGAGAGAGACGGTTGGGGGAGAGAGAAGGTTGGAGGAGAGAGAGGGCTTGGGGAGAGAGAAAGTTCAGGGAGAGAGAGGGTTGGAGGAGAGAGACGGTTGGAGGAGAGAGAGGGCTGGGGGAGAGAGAGAGGGTTGGAGGAGAGAGAGGGTTGGAGGAGAGAGAGGGTTGGGGAGAGAGAGGGTTGGAGGAGAGAGAGGGCTGGGGGAGAGAGAGAGGGTTGGAGGAGAGTGAGGGTTGGAGGAGAGAGAGGGTTGGGGAGAGAGAGGGTTGGAAGAGAGAGGGTTGGAAGAGACGATTGGGGAGAGGGACGGTTGGGTAGAGAGACGGTTGGGTAGAGAGACGGTTGGAGGAGAGAGAGGGTTGGGGAGAGAGAGGGTTGGGGAGAGAGAGGGTTGGAGGAGAGAGAGGGTTGGGGAGAGAGAGGGCTGGGGGAGAGAGAGGGTTGGAGGAGAGACAGGGTTGGGGAGAGAGAGGGCTGGGGGAGAGAGGGTTGGAAGAGAGAGGGTTGGGGAGAGAGACGGTTGGGGAAAGAGAGGGCTGGGGGAGAGAGAAGGTTGGGGAGAGAGAGCAGGTTGGAGGAGAGAGAGGGTTGGGGAGAGAGAGGGTTGGAAGAGATAGAGGGTTGGGGAGAGAGACGGTTGGGGAGAGAGACGGTTGGGGACAGAGGCGGTTGGGAACAGAGAGGGTTGGGGACAGAGAGAGGGTTGGAGGAGAGAGAGAGGGTTGGAGGAGAGAGAGAGGGTTGAGAGAGAGAGAGGGGGTTGGAGGAGAGAGAGGGGGTTGGAGGAGAGAGAGAGGGTTGGAGGAGAGAGAGAGGGTTGGAGGAGAGAGAGAGGGTTGGAGGAGAGAGAGAGAGGGTTAGAGGAGAGAGGGTTGGAGGAGAGAGAGAGGGTTGGGGGGAGAAAAATGGTTGGGGAGAGAGCGAGGGTTGGGGAGAGAGAGAGGGTTGGGGGAGAGAGAGAGGGTTGGAGGAGAGAGAGAGGGTTGGGGGAGAGAGAGAGGGTTGCAGGAGAGAGAGAGGGTTAGAGGAGAGAGGGTTGGAGGAGAGAGAGAGGGTTGGGGAAGAAAAATGGTTGGGGAGAGAGAGAGGGTTGGAGGAGAGAGAGAGGGTTGGAGGAGAGAGAGAGGGTTGAGAGAGAGAGAGGGTTGAGGGAGAGAGGTTTGGAGGAGAGAGGCGGTTGGTGAGAGAGAGGGTTGGGGGAGAGAGAGGGTTGGAGGAGAGAGAGAGGGTTGGGGAGAGATACGGTTGGGGAGAGAGAGAAGGTTGGAGGAGAGACAGGGTTGGAAGAGAGAGGGTTGGGGATAGAGAGGGTTGGAAGAGAGAGGGCTGGGGGAGAGAGAAGTTTGGAAGAGATAGAGGGCTGGGGGAGAGAGAAGGTTGGAAGAGATAGAGAGTTGGGGAGAGAGAGAAGGTTGGAGGAGAGAGAGGGTTGGGGACAGAGAGGGTTGGGGACAGAGAGGGTTGGGGAGAGAGAGGGCTGGGGGAGAGAGAGAGTTGGGAGAGAGAGGGTTGGAAGAGATAGAGGGTTGGGGAGAGAGACGGTTGGGGAGAGAGACGGTTGGGGACAGAGGCGGTTGGGAACAGAGAGGGTTGGGGACAGAGAGAGGGTTGGAGGAGAGAGAGAGGGTTGGAGGAGAGAGAGAGGGTTGAGAGAGAGAGAGAGGGTTGGAGGAGAGAGAGGGGGTTGGAGGAGAGAGAGAGGGTTGGAGGAGAGAGAGAGGGTTGGAGGAGAGAGAGAGGGTTGGAGGAGAGAGAGAGAGGGTTAGAGGAGAGAGGGTTGGAGGAGAGAGAGAGGGTTGGGGGGAGAAAAATGGTTGGGGAGAGAGAGAGGGTTGGGGAGAGAGAGAGGGTTGGAGGAGAGAGAGAGGGTTGGAGGAGAGAGAGAGGGTTGAGAGAGAGAGAGGGTTGAGGGAGAGAGGTTTGGAGGAGAGAGGCGGTTGGTGAGAGAGAGGGTTGGGGGAGAGAGAGGGTTGGAGGAGAGAGAGAGGGTTGGGGAGAGATACGGTTGGGGAGAGAGAGAAGGTTGGAGGAGAGACAGGATTGGAAGAGAGAGGGTTGGGGATAGAGAGGGTTGGAAGAGAGAGGGCTGGGGGAGAGAGAAGTTTGGAAGAGATAGAGGGCTGGGGGAGAGAGAAGGTTGGAAGAGAGAGAGAGTTGGGGAGAGAGAGAAGGTTGGAGGAGAGAGAGGGTTGGGGACAGAGAGGGTTGGGGACAGAGAGGGTTGGGGAGAGAGAGGGCTGGGGGAGAGAGAGAGTTGGGGGAGAGAAGGTTGGAAGAGATAGAGGGTTGGGGAGAGAGACGGTTGGGGGAGAGAGAAGGTTGGAGGAGAGAGAGGGCTTGGGGAGAGAGAAAGTTCGGGGAGAGAGAGGGTTGGAGGAGAGAGACGGTTGGAGGAGAGAGAGGGCTGGGGGAGAGAGAGAGGGTTGGAGGAGAGAGAGGGTTGGAGAGAGAGAGGGTTGGAGGAGAGAGAGGGCTGGGGGAGAGAGAGAGGGTTGGAGGAGAGTGAGGGTTGGAGGAGAGAGAGGGTTGGGGAGAGAGAGGGTTGGAAGAGAGAGGGTTGGAAGAGAGAGGGTTGGGGAGAGGGAATGTTGGGTAGAGAGACGGTTGGGGAGAGAGAGGGTTGGAGGAGAGAGAGGGTTGGGGAGAGAGAGGGTTGGAGGAGAGAGAGGGTTGGGGAGAGAGAGGGCTGGGGGAGAGAGAGGGTTGGAGGAGAGACAGAGTTGGGGAGAGAGAGGGCTGGGGGAGAGAGGGTTGGAAGAGAGAGAGAGGGTTGGAGGAGAGAGAGAGGGTTGGGGGAGATAGAGAGGGTTGCAGGAGAGAGAGAGGGTTAGAGGAGAGAGGGTTGGAGGAGAGAGAGAGGGTTGGGGGAGAAAAATGGTTGGGGGGAGAGAGAGGGTTGGGGAGAGAGAGAGGGTTGGGGGAGAGAGAGGGTTGGAGGAGAGAGAGAGGGTTGAGGGAGAGAGGTTTGGAGGAGAGAGGCGGTTGGTGAGAGAGAGGGTTGGGGGAGAGAGAGGGTTGGAGGAGAGAGAGAGGGTTGGAGGAGAGAGAGAGGGTTGGTGGAGAGAGAGGGTTGGAGGAGAGAGAGAGGGTTGGGGGAGAGAGGGGGTTGGGGGAGAGAGAGGGTTGGGGAGAGAGAGAGGGTTGGAGGAGAGAGAGAGGGTTGGAGGAGAGAGAGAGGGTTGGGAGGAGAAAAATGGTTGGGGAGAGAGAGAGGGTTGGGGAGAAAGAGGGGGTTGGGGGAGAGAGAGGGTTGGAGGAGAGAGAGGGTTGGAAGAGAGAGGGTTGGGGAGAGAGAGGGTTGGAAGAGAGAGGGCTGGGGGAGAGAGAAGGTTGGAAGAGATAGAGGGCTGGGGGAGAGAGAAGGTTGGAAGAGATAGAGGGTTGGGGAGAGAGACGGTTGGAGAGAGAGGGCTGGGGGAGAGAGAAGGTTGGAAGAGATAGAGAGTTGGGGAGAGAGAGAAGGTTGGAGGAGAGAGAGGGTTGGGGAGAGAGAAGGTTGGAGGAGAGAGAGAGTTGGGGGAGAGAGAGGGTTGGGGAGAGAGAGGGTTGGGGAGAGAGAAGGTTGGAAGAGATAGAGGGTTGGGGAGAGAGACGGTTGGGGGAGAGAGAAGGTTGGAGGAGAGAGAGGGCTTGGGGAGAGAGAAAGTTCGGGGAGAGAGAGGGTTGGAGGAGAGAGACGGTTGGAGGAGAGAGAAGGTTGGGGAGAGAGAGGGCTGGGGGAGAGAGAGGGTTGGAGGAGAGACAGGGTTGGGGAGAGAGAGGGCTGGGGGAGAGAGGGTTGGAAGAGAGAGGGTTGGGGAGAGAGACGGTTGGGGAAAGAGAGGGCTGGGGGAGAGAGAAGGTTGGGGAGAGAGAGCAGGTTGGAGGAGAGAGAGGGTTGGGGAGAGAGAGGGTTGGAAGGGAGAGAGACGGTTGGGGAGAGAGACGGTTGGGGAGAGAGACGGTTGGGGACA
Organism: Salvelinus fontinalis; assembly: GCF_029448725.1. Classification (NCBI taxonomy): domain Eukaryota; kingdom Metazoa; phylum Chordata; class Actinopteri; order Salmoniformes; family Salmonidae; genus Salvelinus; species Salvelinus fontinalis. Next base: position 31,492,803 of record NC_074672.1, on the reverse strand, counting down.
GAGGCGGTTGGGAACAGAGAGGGTTGGGGACAGAGAGAGGGTTGGAGGAGAGAGAGAGGGTTGGAGGAGAGGGAGAGGGTTGAGAGAGAGAGAGAGGGTTGGAGGAGAGAGAGGGGGTTGGAGGAGAGAGAGAGGGTTGGAGGAGAGAGAGAGGGTTGGAGGAGAGAGAGAGGGTTGGAGGAGAGAGAGAGAGGGTTAGAGGAGAGAGGGTTGGAGGAGAGAGAGAGGGTTGGGGGGAGAAAAATGGTTGGGGAGAGAGCAAGTGTTGGGGAGAGAGAGAGGGTTGGGGGAGAGAGAGAGGGTTGGAGGAGAGAGAGAGGGTTGGGGGAGAGAGAGAGGGTTGGTGAGAGAGAGGGTTGCAGGAGAGAGAGAGGGTTAGAGGAGAGAGGGTTGGAGGAGAGAGAGAGGGTTGGGGGGAGAGAGAGGGTTGGGGAGAGAGAGAGGGTTGGGGGAGAGAGAGAGGGTTGGAGGAGAGAGAGAGGGTTGAGAGAGAGAGAGGGTTGAGGGAGAGAGGTTTGGAGGAGAGAGGCGGTTGGTGAGAGAGAGGGTTGGGGGAGAGAGAGGGTTGGAGGAGAGAGAGAGGGTTGGAGGAGAGAGAGAGGGTTGGTGGAGAGAGAGGGTTGGAGGAGAGAGAGAGGGTTGGGGGAGAGAGGGGGTTGGGGGAGAGAGGGGGTTGGGGGAGAGAGAGGGTTGGGGAGAGAGAGAGGGTTGGAGGAGAGAGAGAGGGTTGGGGGGAGAAAAATGGTTGGGGAGAGAGAGAGGGTTGGGGAGAAAGAGGGGGTTGGGGGAGAGAGAGGGTTGGAGGAGAGAGAGGGTTGGAAGAGAGAGGGTTGGGGAGAGAGAGGGTTGGAAGAGAGAGGGCTGGGGGAGAGAGAAGGTTGGAAGAGATAGAGGGCTGGGGGAGAGAGAAGGTTGGAAGAGATAGAGGGTTGGGGAGAGAGACGGTTGGAGAGAGAGGGCTGGGGGAGAGAGAAGGTTGGAAGAGATAGAGAGTTGGGGAGAGAGAGAAGGTTGGAGGAGAGAGAGGGTTGGGGAGAGAGAAGGTTGGAGGAGAGAGAGAGTTGGGGGAGAGAGAGGGTTGGGGAGAGAGAGGGTTGGGGAGAGAGAAGGTTGGAAGAGATAGAGGGTTGGGGAGAGAGACGGTTGGGGAGAGAGAAGGTTGGAGGAGAGAGAGGGCTTGGGGAGAGAGAAAGTTCGGGGAGAGAGAGGGTTGGAGGAGAGAGACGGTTGGAGGAGAGAGAGGGCTGGGGAGAGAGAGAGGGTTGGAGGAGAGAGAGAGGGTTGGGGAGAGAGAGAGAGAGGGTTAGAGGAGAGAGGGTTGGAGGAGAGAGAGAGGGTTGGGGGGAGAAAAATGGTTGGGGAGAGAGCGAGTGTTGGGGAGAGAGAGAGGGTTGGGGGAGAGAGAGAGGGTTGCAGGAGAGAGAGAGGGTTAGAGGAGAGAGGGTTGGAGGAGAGAGAGAGGGTTGGGGGAGAAAAATGTTTGGGGGGAGAGAGAGGGTTGGGGAGAGAGAGAGGGTTGGGGGAGAGAGAGGGTTGGAGGAGAGAGAGAGGGTTGAGAGAGAGAGAGGGTTGAGGGAGAGAGGTTTGGAGGAGAGAGGCGGTTGGTGAGAGAGAGGGTTGGGGGAGAGAGAGGGTTGGAGTAGAGAGAGAGGGTTGGGGAGAGATACGGTTGGGGAGAGAGAGAAGGTTGGAGGAGAGACAGGGTTGGAAGAGGGAGGGTTGGGGATAGAGAGGGTTGGAAGAGAGAGGGCTGGGGGAGAGAAAAGGTTGGAAGAGATAGAGGGCTGGGGGAGAGAGAAGGTTGGAAGAGATAGAGGGTTGGGGAGAGAGACGGTTGGGGAGAGAGAGGGCCGGGGGAGAGAGAAGGTTGGAAGAGATAGAGAGTTGGGGAGAGAGAGAAGGTTGGAGGAGAGAGAGGGTTGGGGACAGAGAGGGTTGGGGACAGAGAGGGTTGGGGAGAGAGAGGGCTGGGGGAGAGAGAGGGTTGGGGGAGAGAGAGGGTTGGGGAGAGAGAGGGTTGGGGGAGAGAGAAGGTTGGAGGAGAGAGAGGGCTTGGGGAGAGAGAAAGTTCGGGGAGAGAGAGGGTTGGAGGAGAGAGACGGTTGGAGGAGAGAGAGGGCTGGGGGAGAGAGAGAGGGTTGGAGGAGAGAGAGGGTTGGAGGAGAGAGAGGGCTGGGGGAGAGAGAGTGGGTTGGAGGAGAGTGAGGGTTGGAGGAGAGAGAGGGTTGGGGAGAGAGAGGGTTGGAAGAGAGAGGGTTCGAAGAGAGAGGGTTGGGGAGAGGGACGGTTGGGTAGAGAGACGGTTGGGGAGAGAGAGGGTTGGAGGAGAGAGAGGGTTGGGGACAGAGAGGGTTGGGGACAGAGAGGGTTGGGGAGAGAGAGGGCTGGGGGAGAGAGAGAGTTGGGGGAGAGAGAGGGTTGGGGAGAGAGAGGGTTGGGGAGAGAGAAAATTGGAAGAGATAGAGGGTTGGGGAGAGAGACGGTTGGGGGAGAGAGAAGGTTGGAGGAGAGAGAGGGCTTGGGGAGAGAGAAAGTTCGGGGAGAGAGAGGGTTGGAGGAGAGAGACGGTTGGAGGAGAGAGAGGGCTGGGGGAGAGAGAGGGCTGGGGGAGAGAGAGGGCTGGGGGAGAGAGAGAGGGTTGGAGGAGAGTGAGAGGGTTGGAGGAGAGTGAGGGTTGGAGGAGAGTGAGGGTTGGAGGAGAGAGAGGGTTGGAGGAGAGAGAGGGTTGGAAGAGAGAGGGTTGGAAGAGAGAGGGTTGGAAGAGAGAGGGTTGGAAGAGAGAGGGTTGGGGAGAGGGACGGTTGGGTAGAGAGACGGTTGGGGAGAGTGAGGGTTGGAGGAGAGAGAGGGTTGGGGAGAGAGAGGGTTGGAGGAGAGAGAGGGTTGGGGAGAGAGAGGGCTGGGGGAGAGAGAGGGTTGGAGGAGAGACAGGGTTGGGGAGAGAGAGGGCTGGGGGAGAGAGGGTTGGAAGAGAGAGGGTTGGGGAGAGAGACGGTTGGGGAAAGAGAGGGCTGGGGGAGAGAGAAGGTTGGAGGAGAGAGAGGGTTGGGGAGAGAGAGGGTTGGGGAGAGAGAGGGTTGGAAGAGATAGAGGGTTGGGGAGAGAGACGGTTGGGGAGAGAGACGGTTGGGGAGAGAGACGGTTGGGGACAGAGAGGGTTGGGGACAGAGAGAGGGTTGGAGGAGAGAGAGAGGGTTGAGAGAGAGAGAGAGGGTTGGAGGAGAGAGAGGGGGTTGGAGGAGAGAGAGAGGGTTGGAGGAGAGAGAGAGGGTTGGAGGAGAGAGAGAGGGTTGGAGGAGAGAGAGAGAGGGTTAGAGGAGAGAGGGTTGGAGGAGAGAGAGAGGGTTGGGGGGAGAAAAATGGTTGGGGAGAGAGCGAGTGTTGGGGAGAGAGAGAGGGTTGGGGGAGAGAGAGAGGGTTGGAGGAGAGAAAGAGGGTTGGGGGAGAGAGAGAGGGTTGGGGGAGAGAGAGAGGGTTGGGGGAGAGAGAGAGGGTTAGAGGAGAGAGGGTTGGAGGAGAGAGAGAGGGTTGGGGGAGAAAAATGGTTGGGGGGAGAGAGAGGGTTGGGGAGAGAGAGAGGGTTGGGGGAGAGAGAGGGTTGGAGGAGAGAGAGAGGGTTGAGAGAGAGAGAGGGTTGAGGGAGAGAGGTTTGGAGGAGAGAGGCGGTTGGTGAGAGAGAGGGTTGGGGGAGAGAGAGGGTTGGAGGAGAGAGAGAGGGTTGGAGGAGAGAGAGAGGGTTGGTGGAGAGAGAGAGGGTTGGGGGAGAGAGAGAGGGTTGGGGGAGAGAGGGGGTTGGGGGAGAGAGAGGGTTGGGGAGAGAGAGAGGGTTGGAGGAGAGAGAGAGGGTTGGAGGAGAGAGAGAGGGTTGGGGGGAGAAAAATGGTTGGGGAGAGAGAGAGGGTTGGGGAGAAAGAGGGGGTTGGGGGAGAGAGAGGGTTGGAGGAGAGAGAGGATTGGAAGAGAGAGGGTTGGGGAGAGAGAGGGTTGGAAGAGAGAGGGCTGGGGGAGAGAGAAGGTTGGAAGAGATAGAGGGCTGGGGGAGAGAGAAGGTTGGAAGAGATAGAGGGTTGGGGAGAGAGACGGTTGGAGAGAGAGGGCTGGGGGAGAGAGAAGGTTGGAAGAGATAGAGAGTTGGGGAGAGAGAGAAGGTTGGAGGAGAGACAGGGTTGGAAGAGAGAGGGTTGGGGATAGAGAGGGTTGGAAGAGAGAGGGCTGGGGGAGAGAGAAGTTTGGAAGAGATAGAGGGCTGGGGGAGAGAGAAGGTTGGAAGAGATAGAGAGTTGGGGAGAGAGAGAAGGTTGGAGGAGAGAGAGGGTTGGGGACAGAGAGGGTTGGGGACAGAGAGGGTTGGGGAGAGAGAGGGCTGGGGGAGAGAGAGAGTTGGGAGAGAGAGGGTTGGAAGAGATAGAGGGTTGGGGAGAGAGACGGTTGGGGAGAGAGACGGTTGGGGACAGAGGCGGTTGGGAACAGAGAGGGTTGGGGACAGAGAGAGGGTTGGAGGAGAGAGAGAGGGTTGGAGGAGAGAGAGAGGGTTGAGAGAGAGAGAGAGGGTTGGAGGAGAGAGAGGGGGTTGGAGGAGAGAGAGAGGGTTGGAGGAGAGAGAGAGGGTTGGAGGAGAGAGAGAGGGTTGGAGGAGAGAGAGAGAGGGTTAGAGGAGAGAGGGTTGGAGGAGAGAGAGAGGGTTGGGGGGAGAAAAATGGTTGGGGAGAGAGAGAGGGTTGGGGAGAGAGAGAGGGTTGGAGGAGAGAGAGAGGGTTGGAGGAGAGAGAGAGGGTTGAGAGAGAGAGAGGGTTGAGGGAGAGAGGTTTGGAGGAGAGAGGCGGTTGGTGAGAGAGAGGGTTGGGGGAGAGAGAGGGTTGGAGGAGAGAGAGAGGGTTGGGGAGAGATACGGTTGGGGAGAGAGAGAAGGTTGGAGGAGAGACAGGATTGGAAGAGAGAGGGTTGGGGATAGAGAGGGTTGGAAGAGAGAGGGCTGGGGGAGAGAGAAGTTTGGAAGAGATAGAGGGCTGGGGGAGAGAGAAGGTTGGAAGAGAGAGAGAGTTGGGGAGAGAGAGAAGGTTGGAGGAGAGAGAGGGTTGGGGACAGAGAGGGTTGGGGACAGAGAGGGTTGGGGAGAGAGAGGGCTGGGGGAGAGAGAGGGCTGGGGGAGAGAAGGTTGGAAGAGATAGAGGGTTGGGGAGAGAGACGGTTGGGGGAGAGAGAAGGTTGGAGGAGAGAGAGGGCTTGGGGAGAGAGAAAGTTCGGGGAGAGAGAGGGTTGGAGGAGAGAGACGGTTGGAGGAGAGAGAGGGCTGGGGGAGAGAGAGAGGGTTGGAGGAGAGAGAGGGTTGGAGGAGAGAGAGGGTTGGAGAGAGAGAGGGTTGGAGGAGAGAGAGGGCTGGGGGAGAGAGAGAGGGTTGGAGGAGAGTGAGGGTTGGAGGAGAGAGAGGGTTGGGGAGAGAGAGGGTTGGAAGAGAGAGGGTTGGAAGAGAGAGGGTTGGGGAGAGGGACGGTTGGGTAGAGAGACGGTTGGGGAGAGAGAGGGTTGGAGGAGAGAGAGGGTTGGGGAGAGAGAGGGTTGGAGGAGAGAGAGGGTTGGGGAGAGAGAGGGCTGGGGGAGAGAGAGGGTTGGAGGAGAGACAGAGTTGGGGAGAGAGAGGGCTGGGGGAGAGAGGGTTGGAAGAGAGAGAGAGGGTTGGAGGAGAGAGAGAGGGTTGGGGGAGATAGAGAGGGTTGCAGGAGAGAGAGAGGGTTAGAGGAGAGAGGGTTGGAGGAGAGAGAGAGGGTTGGGGGAGAAAAATGGTTGGGGGGAGAGAGAGGGTTGGGGAGAGAGAGAGGGTTGGGGGAGAGAGAGGGTTGGAGGAGAGAGAGAGGGTTGAGGGAGAGAGGTTTGGAGGAGAGAGGCGGTTGGTGAGAGAGAGGGTTGGGGGAGAGAGAGGGTTGGAGGAGAGAGAGAGGGTTGGAGGAGAGAGAGAGGGTTGGTGGAGAGAGAGGGTTGGAGGAGAGAGAGAGGGTTGGGGGAGAGAGGGGGTTGGGGGAGAGAGAGGGTTGGGGAGAGAGAGAGGGTTGGAGGAGAGAGAGAGGGTTGGAGGAGAGAGAGAGGGTTGGGAGGAGAAAAATGGTTGGGGAGAGAGAGAGGGTTGGGGAGAAAGAGGGGGTTGGGGGAGAGAGAGGGTTGGAGGAGAGAGAGGGTTGGAAGAGAGAGGGTTGGGGAGAGAGAGGGTTGGAAGAGAGAGGGCTGGGGGAGAGAGAAGGTTGGAAGAGATAGAGGGCTGGGGGAGAGAGAAGGTTGGAAGAGATAGAGGGTTGGGGAGAGAGACGGTTGGAGAGAGAGGGCTGGGGGAGAGAGAAGGTTGGAAGAGATAGAGAGTTGGGGAGAGAGAGAAGGTTGGAGGAGAGAGAGGGTTGGGGAGAGAGAAGGTTGGAGGAGAGAGAGAGTTGGGGGAGAGAGAGGGTTGGGGAGAGAGAGGGTTGGGGAGAGAGAAGGTTGGAAGAGATAGAGGGTTGGGGAGAGAGACGGTTGGGGGAGAGAGAAGGTTGGAGGAGAGAGAGGGCTTGGGGAGAGAGAAAGTTCGGGGAGAGAGAGGGTTGGAGGAGAGAGACGGTTGGAGGAGAGAGAAGGTTGGGGAGAGAGAGGGCTGGGGGAGAGAGAGGGTTGGAGGAGAGACAGGGTTGGGGAGAGAGAGGGCTGGGGGAGAGAGGGTTGGAAGAGAGAGGGTTGGGGAGAGAGACGGTTGGGGAAAGAGAGGGCTGGGGGAGAGAGAAGGTTGGGGAGAGAGAGCAGGTTGGAGGAGAGAGAGGGTTGGGGAGAGAGAGGGTTGGGGAGAGAGAGGGTTGGAAGGGAGAGAGACGGTTGGGGAGAGAGACGGTTGGGGAGAGAGACGGTTGGGGACAGAGGCGGTTGGGAACAGAGAGGGTTGGGGACAGAGAGAGGGTTGGAGGAGAGAGAGAGGGTTGGAGGAGAGGGAGAGGGTTGAGAGAGAGAGAGAGGGTTGGAGGAGAGAGAGGGGGTTGGAGGAGAGAGAGAGGGTTGGAGGAGAGAGAGAGGGTTGGAGGAGAGAGAGAGGGTTGGAGGAGAGAGAGAGAGGGTTAGAGGAGAGAGGGTTGGAGGAGAGAGAGAGGGTTGGGGGGAGAAAAATGGTTGGGGAGAGAGCAAGTGTTGGGGAGAGAGAGAGGGTTGGGGGAGAGAGAGAGGGTTGGAGGAGAGAGAGAGGGTTGGGGGAGAGAGAGAGGGTTGGTGAGAGAGAGGGTTGCAGGAGAGAGAGAGGGTTAGAGGAGAGAGGGTTGGAGGAGAGAGAGAGGGTTGGGGGGAGAGAGAGGGTTGGGGAGAGAGAGAGGGTTGGGGGAGAGAGAGAGGGTTGGAGGAGAGAGAGAGGGTTGAGAGAGAGAGAGGGTTGAGGGAGAGAGGTTTGGAGGAGAGAGGCGGTTGGTGAGAGAGAGGGTTGGGGGAGAGAGAGGGTTGGAGGAGAGAGAGAGGGTTGGAGGAGAGAGAGAGGGTTGGTGGAGAGAGAGGGTTGGAGGAGAGAGAGAGGGTTGGGGGAGAGAGGGGGTTGGGGGAGAGAGGGGGTTGGGGGAGAGAGAGGGTTGGGGAGAGAGAGAGGGTTGGAGGAGAGAGAGAGGGTTGGGGGGAGAAAAATGGTTGGGGAGAGAGAGAGGGTTGGGGAGAAAGAGGGGGTTGGGGGAGAGAGAGGGTTGGAGGAGAGAGAGGGTTGGAAGAGAGAGGGTTGGGGAGAGAGAGGGTTGGAAGAGAGAGGGCTGGGGGAGAGAGAAGGTTGGAAGAGATAGAGGGCTGGGGGAGAGAGAAGGTTGGAAGAGATAGAGGGTTGGGGAGAGAGACGGTTGGAGAGAGAGGGCTGGGGGAGAGAGAAGGTTGGAAGAGATAGAGAGTTGGGGAGAGAGAGAAGGTTGGAGGAGAGAGAGGGTTGGGGAGAGAGAAGGTTGGAGGAGAGAGAGAGTTGGGGGAGAGAGAGGGTTGGGGAGAGAGAGGGTTGGGGAGAGAGAAGGTTGGAAGAGATAGAGGGTTGGGGAGAGAGACGGTTGGGGAGAGAGAAGGTTGGAGGAGAGAGAGGGCTTGGGGAGAGAGAAAGTTCGGGGAGAGAGAGGGTTGGAGGAGAGAGACGGTTGGAGGAGAGAGAGGGCTGGGGAGAGAGAGAGGGTTGGAGGAGAGAGAGAGGGTTGGGGAGAGAGAGAGAGAGGGTTAGAGGAGAGAGGGTTGGAGGAGAGAGAGAGGGTTGGGGGGAGAAAAATGGTTGGGGAGAGAGCGAGTGTTGGGGAGAGAGAGAGGGTTGGGGGAGAGAGAGAGGGTTGCAGGAGAGAGAGAGGGTTAGAGGAGAGAGGGTTGGAGGAGAGAGAGAGGGTTGGGGGAGAAAAATGTTTGGGGGGAGAGAGAGGGTTGGGGAGAGAGAGAGGGTTGGGGGAGAGAGAGGGTTGGAGGAGAGAGAGAGGGTTGAGAGAGAGAGAGGGTTGAGGGAGAGAGGTTTGGAGGAGAGAGGCGGTTGGTGAGAGAGAGGGTTGGGGGAGAGAGAGGGTTGGAGTAGAGAGAGAGGGTTGGGGAGAGATACGGTTGGGGAGAGAGAGAAGGTTGGAGGAGAGACAGGGTTGGAAGAGGGAGGGTTGGGGATAGAGAGGGTTGGAAGAGAGAGGGCTGGGGGAGAGAAAAGGTTGGAAGAGATAGAGGGCTGGGGGAGAGAGAAGGTTGGAAGAGATAGAGGGTTGGGGAGAGAGACGGTTGGGGAGAGAGAGGGCCGGGGGAGAGAGAAGGTTGGAAGAGAGAGAGGGTTGGGGACAGAGAGGGTTGGGGACAGAGAGGGTTGGGGAGAGAGAGGGCTGGGGGAGAGAGAGGGTTGGGGGAGAGAGAGGGTTGGGGAGAGAGAGGGTTGGGGAGAGAGAAGGTTGGAAGAGATAGAGGGTTGGGGAGAGAGACGGTTGGGGGAGAGAGAAGGTTGGAGGAGAGAGAGGGCTTGGGGAGAGAGAAAGTTCGGGGAGAGAGAGGGTTGGAGGAGAGAGACGGTTGGAGGAGAGAGAGGGCTGGGGGAGAGAGAGAGGGTTGGAGGAGAGAGAGGGTTGGAGGAGAGAGAGGGCTGGGGGAGAGAGAGTGGGTTGGAGGAGAGTGAGGGTTGGAGGAGAGAGAGGGTTGGGGAGAGAGAGGGTTGGAAGAGAGAGGGTTCGAAGAGAGAGGGTTGGGGAGAGGGACGGTTGGGTAGAGAGACGGTTGGGGAGAGAGAGGGTTGGAGGAGAGAGAGGGTTGGGGACAGAGAGGGTTGGGGACAGAGAGGGTTGGGGAGAGAGAGGGCTGGGGGAGAGAGAGAGTTGGGGGAGAGAGAGGGTTGGGGAGAGAGAGGGTTGGGGAGAGAGAAAATTGGAAGAGATAGAGGGTTGGGGAGAGAGACGGTTGGGGGAGAGAGAAGGTTGGAGGAGAGAGAGGGCTTGGGGAGAGAGAAAGTTCGGGGAGAGAGAGGGTTGGAGGAGAGAGACGGTTGGAGGAGAGAGAGGGCTGGGGGAGAGAGAGGGCTGGGGGAGAGAGAGAGGGTTGGAGGAGAGTGAGAGGGTTGGAGGAGAGTGAGGGTTGGAGGAGAGTGAGGGTTGGAGGAGAGAGAGGGTTGGAGGAGAGAGAGGGTTGGAAGAGAGAGGGTTGGAAGAGAGAGGGTTGGAAGAGAGAGGGTTGGAAGAGAGAGGGTTGGGGAGAGGGACGGTTGGGTAGAGAGACGGTTGGGGAGAGTGAGGGTTGGAGGAGAGAGAGGGTTGGGGAGAGAGAGGGTTGGAGGAGAGAGAGGGTTGGGGAGAGAGAGGGCTGGGGGAGAGAGAGGGTTGGAGGAGAGACAGGGTTGGGGAGAGAGAGGGCTGGGGGAGAGAGGGTTGGAAGAGAGAGGGTTGGGGAGAGAGACGGTTGGGGAAAGAGAGGGCTGGGGGAGAGAGAAGGTTGGAGGAGAGAGAGGGTTGGGGAGAGAGAGGGTTGGGGAGAGAGAGGGTTGGAAGAGATAGAGGGTTGGGGAGAGAGACGGTTGGGGAGAGAGACGGTTGGGGAGAGAGACGGTTGGGGACAGAGAGGGTTGGGGACAGAGAGAGGGTTGGAGGAGAGAGAGAGGGTTGAGAGAGAGAGAGAGGGTTGGAGGAGAGAGAGGGGGTTGGAGGAGAGAGAGAGGGTTGGAGGAGAGAGAGAGGGTTGGAGGAGAGAGAGAGGGTTGGAGGAGAGAGAGAGAGGGTTAGAGGAGAGAGGGTTGGAGGAGAGAGAGAGGGTTGGGGGGAGAAAAATGGTTGGGGAGAGAGCGAGTGTTGGGGAGAGAGAGAGGGTTGGGGGAGAGAGAGAGGGTTGGAGGAGAGAAAGAGGGTTGGGGGAGAGAGAGAGGGTTGGGGGAGAGAGAGAGGGTTGGGGGAGAGAGAGAGGGTTAGAGGAGAGAGGGTTGGAGGAGAGAGAGAGGGTTGGGGGAGAAAAATGGTTGGGGGGAGAGAGAGGGTTGGGGAGAGAGAGAGGGTTGGGGGAGAGAGAGGGTTGGAGGAGAGAGAGAGGGTTGAGAGAGAGAGAGGGTTGAGGGAGAGAGGTTTGGAGGAGAGAGGCGGTTGGTGAGAGAGAGGGTTGGGGGAGAGAGAGGGTTGGAGGAGAGAGAGAGGGTTGGAGGAGAGAGAGAGGGTTGGTGGAGAGAGAGAGGGTTGGGGGAGAGAGAGAGGGTTGGGGGAGAGAGGGGGTTGGGGGAGAGAGAGGGTTGGGGAGAGAGAGAGGGTTGGAGGAGAGAGAGAGGGTTGGAGGAGAGAGAGAGGGTTGGGGGGAGAAAAATGGTTGGGGAGAGAGAGAGGGTTGGGGAGAAAGAGGGGGTTGGGGGAGAGAGAGGGTTGGAGGAGAGAGAGGATTGGAAGAGAGAGGGTTGGGGAGAGAGAGGGTTGGAAGAGAGAGGGCTGGGGGAGAGAGAAGGTTGGAAGAGATAGAGGGCTGGGGGAGAGAGAAGGTTGGAAGAGATAGAGGGTTGGGGAGAGAGACGGTTGGAGAGAGAGGGCTGGGGGAGAGAGAAGGTTGGAAGAGATAGAGAGTTGGGGAGAGAGAGAAGGTTGGAGGAGAGACAGGGTTGGAAGAGAGAGGGTTGGGGATAGAGAGGGTTGGAAGAGAGAGGGCTGGGGGAGAGAGAAGTTTGGAAGAGATAGAGGGCTGGGGGAGAGAGAAGGTTGGAAGAGATAGAGAGTTGGGGAGAGAGAGAGGGTTGGAGGAGAGAGAGGGTTGGGGACAGAGAGGGTTGGGGAGAGAGAGGGTTGGGGAGAGAGAGGGCTGGGGGAGAGAGAGAGTTGGGAGAGAGAGGGTTGGAGGAGAGAGAGGGTTGGGGAGAGAGACGGTTGGGGAGAGAGACGGTTGGGGACAGAGGCGGTTGGGAACAGAGAGGGTTGGGGACAGAGAGAGGGTTGGAGGAGAGAGAGAGGGTTGGAGGAGAGAGAGAGGGTTGAGAGAGAGAGAGAGGGTTGGAGGAGAGAGAGGGGGTTGGAGGAGAGAGAGAGGGTTGGAGGAGAGAGAGAGGGTTGGAGGAGAGAGAGAGGGTTGGAGGAGAGAGGGGGGGAGGAGAGAGGGTTGGGGAGAGAGAAGGGTTGGAGGGAGAGAGAGAGGGTTGGGGAGAGAGAGAGGGTTGGAGGAGAGAGAGAGGGTTGGAGGAGAGAGAGAGGGTTGAGAGAGAGAGAGGGTTGAGGGAGAGAGGTTTGGAGGAGAGAGGCGGTTGGTGAGAGAGAGGGTTGGGGGAGAGAGAGGGTTGGAGGAGAGAGAGAGGGTTGGGGAGAGATACGGTTGGGGAGAGAGAGAAGGTTGGAGGAGAGACAGGATTGGAAGAGAGAGGGTTGGGGATAGAGAGGGTTGGAAGAGAGAGGGCTGGGGGAGAGAGAAGTTTGGAAGAGATAGAGGGCTGGGGGAGAGAGAAGGTTGGAAGAGAGAGAGAGTTGGGGAGAGAGAGAAGGTTGGAGGAGAGAGAGGGTTGGGGACAGAGAGGGTTGGGGACAGAGAGGGTTGGGGAGAGAGAGGGCTGGGGGAGAGAGAGGGCTGGGGGAGAGAAGGTTGGAAGAGATAGAGGGTTGGGGAGAGAGACGGTTGGGGGAGAGAGAAGGTTGGAGGAGAGAGAGGGCTTGGGGAGAGAGAAAGTTCGGGGAGAGAGAGGGTTGGAGGAGAGAGACGGTTGGAGGAGAGAGAGGGCTGGGGGAGAGAGAGAGGGTTGGAGGAGAGAGAGGGTTGGAGGAGAGAGAGGGTTGGAGAGAGAGAGGGTTGGAGGAGAGAGAGGGCTGGGGGAGAGAGAGAGGGTTGGAGGAGAGTGAGGGTTGGAGGAGAGAGAGGGTTGGGGAGAGAGAGGGTTGGAAGAGAGAGGGTTGGAAGAGAGAGGGTTGGGGAGAGGGACGGTTGGGTAGAGAGACGGTTGGGGAGAGAGAGGGTTGGAGGAGAGAGAGGGTTGGGGAGAGAGAGGGTTGGAGGAGAGAGAGGGTTGGGGAGAGAGAGGGCTGGGGGAGAGAGAGGGTTGGAGGAGAGACAGAGTTGGGGAGAGAGAGGGCTGGGGGAGAGAGGGTTGGAAGAGAGAGAGAGGGTTGGAGGAGAGAGAGAGGGTTGGGGGAGATAGAGAGGGTTGCAGGAGAGAGAGAGGGTTAGAGGAGAGAGGGTTGGAGGAGAGAGAGAGGGTTGGGGGAGAAAAATGGTTGGGGGGAGAGAGAGGGTTGGGGAGAGAGAGAGGGTTGGGGGAGAGAGAGGGTTGGAGGAGAGAGAGAGGGTTGAGGGAGAGAGGTTTGGAGGAGAGAGGCGGTTGGTGAGAGAGAGGGTTGGGGGAGAGAGAGGGTTGGAGGAGAGAGAGAGGGTTGGAGGAGAGAGAGAGGGTTGGTGGAGAGAGAGGGTTGGAGGAGAGAGAGAGGGTTGGGGGAGAGAGGGGGTTGGGGGAGAGAGAGGGTTGGGGAGAGAGAGAGGGTTGGAGGAGAGAGAGAGGGTTGGAGGAGAGAGAGAGGGTTGGGAGGAGAAAAATGGTTGGGGAGAGAGAGAGGGTTGGGGGAAAGAGGGGGTTGGGGGAGAGAGAGGGTTGGAGGAGAGAGAGGGTTGGAAGAGAGAGGGTTGGGGAGAGAGAGGGTTGGAAGAGAGAGGGCTGGGGGAGAGAGAGGGTTGGAAGAGATAGAGGGCTGGGGGAGAGAGAAGGTTGGAAGAGATAGAGGGTTGGGGAGAGAGACGGTTGGGGAGAGAGAGAAGGTTGGAGGGAGAGAGAGAGGTTGGAGGAGAGAGAGGGTTGGAGAGAGATGAGAGAAGGTTGGGGGAGAGAGAGGGTTGGGGAGAGAGAGGGTTGGAGGAGAGAGAGAGGTTGGGGGAGCAGAGAGGGTTGGGGAGAGAGAGGGTTGGGGAGAGAGAGGGCTGGGGGAGAGAGGGTTGGGGAGAGAGAGGGCTGGGGGAGAGAGATTGTTCGGGGAGAGATACGGTTGGGGAGAGAGAGGGCTGGGGGAGAGAGAAGGTTGGGAGACGGGGTTTGAGGGTCAAGCAGTTATCAAGTGAAAACGCCAACCAACGCTGTTCAGAAATAGTTTTTATTGGAGTGTCACATCACAAACAGCTCTTTGGTGTGCGATGTTAAAAGTGTTAGTCAGACAGCTCTTTGGTGTGCGGTGTTAAAAGTGTTAGTCAGACAGCTCTTTGGTGTGCAGTGTTAAAAGGGTTAGTCAGACAGCTCTTTGGTGTGCAGTGTTAAAAGGGTTAGTCAGACAGCTCTTTGGTGTGCAGTGTTAAAAGTGTTAGTCAGACAGCTCTTTGGTGTGCAGTGTTAAAAGTGTTAGTCAGACAGCTCTTTGGTGTGCAGTGTTAAAAGGGTTAGTCAGACAGCTCTTTGGTGTGCAGTGTTAAAGTGTTAGTCAGACAGCTCTTTGGTGTGCAGTGTTAAAAGGGTTAGTCAGACAGCTCTTTGGTGTGCAGTGTTAAAAGTGTTAGTCAGACAGCTCTTTGGTGTGCAGTGTTAAAAGTGTTAGTCAGACAGCTCTTTGGTGTGCAGTGTTAAAAGGGTTAGTCAGACAGCTCTTTGGTGTGCAGTGTTAAAGTGTTAGTCAGACAGCTCTTTGGTGTGCAGTGTTAAAAGGGTTAGTCAGACAGCTCTTTGGTGTGCGGTGTTAAAAGTGTTAGTCAGACAGCTCTTTGGTGTGCAGTGTTAAAGTGTTAGTCAGACAGCTCTTTGGTGTGCAGTGTTAAAAGTGTTAGTCAGACAGCTCTTTGGTGTGCGGTGTTACAAGTGTTAGTCAGACAGCTCTTTGGTGTGCAGTGTTAAAGTGTTAGTCAGACAGCTCTTTGGTGTGCAGTGTTAAAAGTATTTGTCAGACAGCTCTTTGGTGTGCGGTGTTAAAAGTGTTATTCAGACAGCTCTCTTGACTCCCTGACCTCTTGTCTTTTGTAGACTGGGATGAATCTCACCGCCTGTCATCATCAGGGGACTGCCATGACTTACCATGGTGAATTATGCAATGCACTAAGGGGGAGACACAGATTGGTGTGTGTGTAAGTGAGTGAGTGAGTGAGTGAGTGAGTGAGTGAGTGAGTGAGTGAGTGAGTGAGTGAGTGAGTGAGTGAGTGAGTGAGTGAGTGAGTGAGTGAGTGAGTGAGTGAGTGAGTGAGTGAGAGAGAGAGAGAGAGAGAGAGAGAGAGAGAGAGAGAGAGAGAGAGAGAGAGAGAGAGAGAGAGAGAGAGAGAGAGAGAGAGAGAGAGAGAGAGAGAGAGAGAGAGAGAGAGAGAGAGAGAGAGAGAGAGAGAGAGAGAGAGAGAGAGGAGAGAGATAAAGAGGGAGAGACAGAGAGAGAGAGAGAGAGAGAGAGAGAGAGACATATTGACACTGGTCTACTACTGTTGCTTTAATTTATTGTTGTTCTGATTAATATTGTTGTTGTTGTTAATGGTAATCCCATGTCCACTACTACTGTTATTATTGCTGTTGGTCCCACCATTTATTTATATATAAATATATATATATTTTGTATATATATACATATATATTTTATTTTTATTTTTCGATATGTATACTTTGACAATGTAAGTAATAACGAACCTACCATGTCAATAAAGTCAATTGAATTGAATTGAATTGAATTGAGAGAAATGTCCTATTCTCCATGCCGATATTAAGTGAGTGGCCAATGCTAGAGGGGGGTGGTGAGTTTGTCCGAACGCCTCGTCTTCCATGGATTTGAGCTTTAGTGTGACATCCTCGTGGTTGGAGGAGAGGAGGGCAAGGGGCACAGAGATGGAAAGAGATGGAGGAGAGGACAGCAAGGGGCCACAGAGATAGAAAGAGATGGAGGAGAGGACAGCAAGGGGCCACAGAGATAGAAAGAGATGGAGGAGAGGACAGCAAGGGGCCACAGAGATAGAAAGAGATGGAGGAGAGGAGGGCAAGGGGCACAGAGATGGAAAGAGATGGAGGAGAGGACAGCAAGGGGCCACAGAGATAGAAAGAGATGGAGGAGAGGACAGCAAGGGGCCACAGAGATAGAAAGAGATGGAGGAGAGGACAGCAAGGGGCCACAGAGATAGAAAGAGATGGAGGAGAGGACAGCAAGGGGCCACAGAGATAGAAAGAGATGGAGGAGAGGACAGCAAGGGGCCACAGAGATAGAAAGAGATGGAGGAGAGGAGGGCAAGGGGCACAGAGATAGAAAGAGATGGAGGAGAGGACATGTGTGCTCGCACCCGTACCGGTACAAAATTACATCTACTTTCACCCCTACCTACAACAAAATCACCAACTCAGTCTTGAAGTTGGATTTGGTTTGTTGCATTGAAAGGGACTGTAATTTTATTGATTTAATGCCAATTTCCACAGCATGGAGAAATGTTTCTCTGTTCAAAGCCAGGAAAGTAGTGTACATTTTAGTGAAGTTCAATCTTGTCCATCTCTGCATGGGCTGCAATTCTTCTGCACGTTACTGCTCCAGGAACTGCATGCACACAGCTTAGAGAGGGATAATTGGTGAGGAGGCTATAAAACATATGCTGGGATTAGAGTTGCAGTCTCTCTCTCTCTCAGGGCTGGCTCGTTTTCTTCCTGGTCAGGTCACAAGGTCAGGGAAGCGCCAAGGCCCTAATCATGGCTAATAATATGGCTGGGTGGTAAATTGTCAAAAATGATTCTAGCACAAGTCAACAACTTCGGGAGGGCAAGCCAAATAGATCTGACTATCCCCTAGTTGCGAAAGTACGAACTGTGTGTGTAACCTGTGCTTCATCCAGCCTCCATAGCAACCATGCTGCTGATTACGGATGAAGTCTGTCATGAAAAGAAATAACCGTCATAACCCTTGTTTTATCATTATTATTATGTTTACATTTTTGTACAATGAACAACTGACTTGGGACGACCAAGCATTCGTGTGGTTGAGTCCATTTACGCAGTAACATGAACTCTTTACAACATGATGAAACTTTGTTGCTTCTTGCTGAAAAAAAACAAGGTGTTGTACCAAACAGTCCTTGGTTGCCTTGGCAATGCCCCCCTTCCAGCAGCAGCACACGCAGTCAGGGGTGGAGGAGAGGAGAACATGTGCGTATTTTGGCAGACCAATAACCGGCATCAAAATTCCATGACCGTCACGGCCCTAGTGGCAATCTGTCACAGCGCTGACATAGATAAACTAGGGGCACTATTTCCATTCACTTCAACAACTGCATCAGAGTCAATACCTGCAGGAGCAGAGATAAGAAAACATTTTCACAACGAACCAGCCAAAAAGCTGGCCCAACCATTCCACTGGACCTCATTTTGTTCATTCACACGTGCTTTAGTGATTTTTATCAGCTGTATCTGTGTGTGTGTTTGTGTGCACCTCCTGAGTCCTTCCTCTCCTCTGTGCAGAGAGGCTGGTTTTAGCTTGTTTTAGCAGGACACAGTAACCCAGCAATACAACCATGAACTGAACTGAACACTTTTACACAACTGTGTTCGACACACTGCCCTAGCAGAAAACCCCCTCTGTGTTCGACACACTGCCCTAGCAGAAAACTCCAACTGTGTTCGACACACTGCCCTAGCAGAAAACCCCCTCTGTGTTCGACACACTGCCCTAGCAGAAAACCACAACTGTGTTCGACACACTGCCCTAGCAGAAAACCCCCACTGTGTTCAACACACTGCCCTAGCAGAAAACCCCCTCTGTGTTCGACACACTGCCCTAGCAGAAAACCCCCTCTGTGTTCGACACACTGCCCTAGCAGAAAACCCCCTCTGTGTTCGACACACTGCCCTAGCAGAAAACCACAACTGTGTTCGACACACTGCCCTAGCAGAAAACCCCCTCTGTGTTCGACACACTGCCCTAGCAGAAAACCCCCTCTGTGTTCGACACACTGCCCTAGCAGAAAACTCCAACTGTGCTCGACACACTGCCCTAGCAGAAAACCCCCACTGTGCTCGACACACTGCCCTAGCAGAAAACCCCCTCTGTGTTCGACACACTGCCCTAGCAGAAAACCCCCTCTGTGTTCGACACACTGCCCTAGCAGAAAACCCCCTCTGTGTTCGACACACTGCCCTAGCAGAAAACCCCCACTGTGTTCGACACACTGCCCTAGCAGAAAAACCCCTCTGTGTTCGACACACTGCCCTAGCAGAAAACCCCCTCTGTGTTCGACACACTGCCCTAGCAGAAAACCCCCTCTGTGTTCGACACACTGCCCTAGCAGAAAACCCCCTCTGTGTTCGACACACTGCCCTAGCAGAAAACCTCAACTGTGTTCGACACACTGCCCTAGCAGAAAACCCCCTCTGTGTTCGACACACTGCCCTAGCAGAAAACCCCCTCTGTGTTCGACACACTGCCCTAGCAGAAAACCTCAACTGTGTTCGACACACTGCCCTAGCAGAAAACCCCCTCTGTGTTCGACACACTGCCCTAGCAGAAAACCCCCTCTGTGTTCGACACACTGCCCTAGCAGAAAACCCCCTCTGTGTTCGACACACTGCCCTAGCAGAAAACCCCCTCTGTGTTCGACACACTGCCCTAGCAGAAAACCCCCTCTGTGTTCGACACACTGCCCTAGCAGAAAACCCCCTCTGTGTTCGACACACTGCCCTAGCAGAAAACCCCCTCTGTGTTCGACACACTGCCCTAGCAGAAAACCCCCTCTGTGTTCGACACACTGCCCTAGCAGAAAACCCCCTCTGTGTTCGACACACTGCCCTAGCAGAAAACCTCAACTGTGTTCGACACACTGCCCTAGCAGAAAACCCCCTCTGTGTTCGACACACTGCCCTAGCAGAAAACCTCAACTGTGTTCGACACACTGCCCTAGCAGAAAACCCCCTCTGTGTTCAAAACACTGCCCTAGCAGAAAACCCCCTCTGTGTTCGACACACTGCCCTAGCAGAAAACCCCCTCTGTGTTCGACACACTGCCCTAGCAGAAAACCACAACTGTGTTCGACACACTGCCCTAGCAGAAAACCCCCTCTGTGTTCGACACACTGCCCTAGCAGAAAACCACAACTGTGTTCGACACACTGCCCTAGCAGAAAACCCCCTCTGTGTTCGACACACTGCCCTAGCAGAAAACCACAACTGTGTTCGACACACTGCCCTAGCAGAAAACTCCAACTGTGTTCGACACACTGCCCTAGCAGAAAACCCCCTCTGTGTTCGACACACTGCCCTAGCAGAAAACCCCCTCTGTGTTCGACACACTGCCCTAGCAGAAAACCACAACTGTGTTCGACACACTGCCCTAGCAGAAAACCCCCTCTGTGTTCGACACACTGCCCTAGCAGAAAACCCCCTCTGTGTTCGACACACTGCCCTAGCAGAAAACCCCCTCTGTGTTCGACACACTGCCCTAGCAGAAAACCCCCACTGTGTTCGACACACTGCCCTAGCAGAAAACCCCCACTGTGTTCGACACACTGCCCTAGCAGAAAACCCCCACTGTGTTCGACACACTGCCCTAGCAGAAAACCCCCTCTGTGTTCGACACACTGCCCTAGCAGAAAACCCCCTCTGTGTTCGACACACTGCCCTAGCAGAAAACTCCAACTGTGTTCGACACACTGCCCTAGCAGAAAACCCCCTCTGTGTTCGACACACTGCCCTAGCAGAAAACCCCCTCTGTGTTCGACACACTGCCCTAGCAGAAAACCCCCTCTGTGTTCGACACACTGCCCTAGCAGAAAACCACAACTGTGTTCGACACACTGCCCTAGCAGAAAACCCCCTCTGTGTTCGACACACTGCCCTAGCAGAAAACCCCCTCTGTGTTCGACACACTGCCCTAGCAGAAAACCCCCTCTGTGTTCGACACACTGCCCTAGCAGAAAACCCCCTCTGTGTTCGACACACTGCCCTAGCAGAAAACCCCCTCTGTGTTCGACACACTGACCTAGCAGAAAACCTCAACTGTGTTCGACACACTGCCCTAGCAGAAAACCCCCTCTGTGTTCGACACACTGCCCTAGCAGAAAACCTCAACTGTGTTCGACACACTGCCCTAGCAGAAAACCCCCTCTGTGTTCGACACACTGCCCTAGCAGAAAACCCCCTCTGTGTTCGACACACTGCCCTAGCAGAAAACCTCAACTGTGTTCGACACACTGCCCTAGCAGAAAACCCCCTCTGTGTTCGACACACTGCCCTAGCAGAAAACCCCCTCTGTGTTCGACACACTGCCCTAGCAGAAAACCCCCTCTGTGTTCGACACACTGCCCTAGCAGAAAACCACAACTGTGTTCGACACACTGCCCTAGCCGAAAACCCCCTCTGTGTTCGACACACTGCCCTAGCAGAAAACCCCCTCTGTGTTCGACACACTGCCCTAGCAGAAAACCCCCTCTGTGTTCGACACACTGCCCTAGCAGAAAACCCCCTCTGTGTTCGACACACTGCCCTAGCAGAAAACCCCCTCTGTGTTCGACACACTGCCCTAGCAGAAAACCTCAACTGTGTTCGACACACTGCCCTAGCAGAAAACCCCCTCTGTGTTCGACACACTGCCCTAGCAGAAAACCTCAACTGTGTTCGACACACTGCCCTAGCAGAAAACCCCCTCTGTGTTCGACACACTGCCCTAGCAGAAAACCACAACTGTGTTCGACACACTGCCCTAGCAGAAAACCCCCTCTGTGTTCGACACACTGCCCTAGCAGAAAACCCCCTCTGTGTTCGACACACTGCCCTAGCAGAAAACTCCAACTGTGCTCGACACACTGCCCTAGCAGAAAACCCCCACTGTGCTCGACACACTGCCCTAGCAGAAAACCCCCTCTGTGTTCGACACACTGCCCTAGCAGAAAACCCCCTCTGTGTTCGACACACTGCCCTAGCAGAAAACCCCCACTGTGTTCGACACACTGCCCTAGCAGAAAACCCCCACTGTGTTCGACACACTGCCCTAGCAGAAAACCCCCACTGTGTTCGACACACTGCCCTAGCAGAAAACCCCCTCTGTGTTCGACACACTGCCCTAGCAGAAAACCCCCACTGTGTTCGACACACTGCCCTAGCAGAAAACCTCAACTGTGTTCGACACACTGCCCTAGCAGAAAACCCCCTCTGTGTTCGACACACTGCCCTAGCAGAAAACCCCCTCTGTGTTCGACATACTGCCCTAGCAGAAAACCCCCTCTGTGTTCGACACACTGCCCTAGCAGAAAACCTCAACTGTGTTCGACACACTGCCCTAGCAGAAAACCTCAACTGTGTTCGACACACTGCCCTAGCAGAAAACCCCCTCTGTGTTCGACACACTGCCCTAGCAGAAAACCCCCTCTGTGTTCGACACACTGCCCTAGCAGAAAACCCCCTCTGTGTTCGACACACTGCCCTAGCAGAAAACCCCCTCTGTGTTCGACACACTGCCCTAGCAGAAAACCCCCTCTGTGTTCGACACACTGCCCTAGCAGAAAACCTCAACTGTGTTCGACACACTGCCCTAGCAGAAAACCCCCTCTGTGTTCGACACACTGCCCTAGCAGAAAACCCCCTCTGTGTTCGACACACTGCCCTAGCAGAAAACCCCCTCTGTGTTCGACACACTGCCCTAGCAGAAAACCCCCTCTGTGTTCGACACACTGCCCTAGCAGAAAACCCCCTCTGTGTTCGACACACTGCCCTAGCAGAAAACCCCCTCTGTGTTCGACACACTGCCCTAGCAGAAAACCCCCTCTGTGTTCGACACACTGCCCTAGCAGAAAACCCCCTCTGTGTTCGACACACTGCCCTAGCAGAAAACCCCCTCTGTGTTCGACACACTGCCCTAGCAGAAAACCCCCTCTGTGTTCGACACACTGCCCTAGCAGAAAACCTCAATTGTGTTCGACACACTGCCCTAGCAGAAAACCCCCTCTGTGTTCGACACACTGCCCTAGCAGAAAACCTCAACTGTGTTCGACACACTGCCCTAGCAGAAAACCCCCTCTGTGTTCGACACACTGCCCTAGCAGAAAACCCCCTCTGTGTTCGACACACTGCCCTAGCAGAAAACCTCAACTGTGTTCGACACACTGCCCTAGCAGAAAACCTCAACTGTGTTCGACACACTGCCCTAGCAGAAAACCCCCTCTGTGTTCGACACACTGCCCTAGCAGAAAACCACAACTGTGTTCGACACACTGCCCTAGCAGAAAACCACAACTGTGTTCGACACACTGCCCTAGCAGAAAACTCCAACTGTGTTTGACACACTGCCCTAGCAGAAAACCCCCTCTGTGTTCGACACACTGCCCTAGCAGAAAACCCCCTCTGTGTTCGACACACTGCCCTAGCAGAAAACCACAACTGTGTTCGACACACTGCCCTAGCAGAAAACCACAACTGTGTTCGACACACTGCCCTAGCAGAAAACCCCCTCTGTGTTCGACACACTGCCCTAGCAGAAAACCCCCTCTGTGTTCGACACACTGCCCTAGCAGAAAACCACAACTGTGTTCGACACACTGCCCTAGCAGAAAACCCCCTCTGTGTTCGACACACTGCCCTAGCAGAAAACTCCAACTGTGTTCGACACACTGCCCTAGCAGAAAACCCCCACTGTGTTCGACACACTGCCCTAGCAGAAAACCCCCTCTGTGTTCGACACACTGCCCTAGCAGAAAACCCCCTCTGTGTTCGACACACTAACCTAGCAGAAAACCCCCACTGTGTTCGACACACTGCCCTAGCAGAAAACCCCCACTGTGTTCGACACACTGCCCTAGCAGAAAACCCCCACTGTGTTCGACACACTGCCCTAGCAGAAAACCCCCTCTGTGTTCGACACACTGCCCTAGCAGAAAACTCCAACTGTGTTCGACACACTGCCCTAGCAGAAAACTCCAACTGTGTTCGACACACTGCCCTAGCAGAAAACCCCGTCTGGGTTCGACACACTGCCCTAGCAGAAAACCCCCTCTGTGTTCGACACACTGCCCTAGCAGAAAACCCCCTCTGTGTTCGACACACTGCCCTAGCAGAAAACCACAACTGTGTTCGACACACTGCCCTAGCAGAAAACCCCCTCTGTGTTCGACACACTGCCCTAGCAGAAAACCCCCTCTGTGTTCGACACACTGCCCTAGCAGAAAACCCCCTCTGTGTTCGACACACTGCCCTAGCAGAAAACCCCCTCTGTGTTCGACACACTGCCCTAGCAGAAAACCCCCTCTGTGTTCGACACACTGCCCTAGCAGAAAACCCCCTCTGTGTTCGACACACTGCCCTAGCAGAAAACCCCCTCTGTGTTCGACACACTGCCCTAGCAGAAAACCCCCTCTGTGTTCGACACACTGCCCTAGCAGAAAACCCCCTCTGTGTTCGACACACTGCCCTAGCAGAAAACCCCCTCTGTGTTCGACACACTGCCCTATCAGAAAACCTCAACTGTGTTCGACACACTGCCCTAGCAGAAAACCCCCTCTGTGTTCGACACACTGCCCTAGCAGAAAACCCCCTCTGTGTTCGACACACTGCCCAAGCAGAAAACCCCCTCTGTGTTCGACACACTGCCCTAGCAGAAAACCCCCTCTGTGTTCGACACACTGCCCTAGCAGAAAACCCCCTCTGTGTTCGACACACTGCCCTAGCAGAAAACCCCCTCTGTGTTCGACACACTGCCCTATCAGAAAACCTCAACTGTGTTCGACACACTGCCCTAGCAGAAAACCCCCTCTGTGTTCGACACACTGCCCTAGCAGAAAACCTCAACTGTGTTCGACACACTGCCCTAGCAGAAAACCCCCTCTGTGTTCGACACACTGCCCTAGCAGAAAACCCCCTCTGTGTTCGACACACTGCCCTAGCAGAAAACCCCCTCTGTGTTCGACACACTGCCCTAGCAGAAAACCCCCTCTGTGTTCGACACACTGCCCTAGCAGAAAACCCCCTCTGTGTTCGACACACTGCCCTAGCAGAAAACCCCCTCTGTGTTCGACACACTGCCCTATCAGAAAACCTCAACTGTGTTCGACACACTGCCCTAGCAGAAAACCCCCTCTGTGTTCGACACACTGCCCTAGCAGAAAACCCCCTCTGTGTTCGACACACTGCCCAAGCAGAAAACCCCCTCTGTGTTCGACACACTGCCCAAGCAGAAAACCCCCTCTGTGTTCGACACACTGCCCTAGCAGAAAACCCCCTCTGTGTTCGACACACTGCCCTAGCAGAAAACCCCCTCTGTGTTCGACACACTGCCCTAGCAGAAAACCTCAACTGTGTTCGACACACTGCCCTAGCAGAAAACCCCCTCTGTGTTCGACACACTGCCCTAGCAGAAAACCTCAACTGTGTTCGACACACTGCCCTATCAGAAAACCCCCTCTGTGTTCGACACACTGCCCTAGCAGAAAACCCCCTCTGTGTTCGACACACTGCCCTAGAAGAAAACCCCCTCTGTGTTCGACACACTGCCCTAGCAGAAAACCCCCTCTGTGTTCGACACACTGCCCTAGCAGAAAACCCCCTCTGTGTTCGACACACTGCCCTAGCAGAAAACCCCCTCTGTGTTCGACACACTGCCCTAGCAGAAAACCCCCTGTGTGTTCGACACACTGCCCTAGCAGAAAACCTCAACTGTGTTCGACACACTGCCCTAGCAGAAAACCCCCTCTGTGTTCGACACACTGCCCTAGCAGAAAACCTCAACTGTGTTCGACACACTGCCCTAGCAGAAAACCCCCTCTGTGTTCAACACACTGCCCTAGCAGAAAACCCCCTCTGTGTTCGACACACTGCCCTAGCAGAAAACCTCAACTGTGTTCGACACACTGCCCTAGCAGAAAACCTCAACTGTGTTCGACACACTGCCCTAGCAGAAAACCCCCTCTGTGTTCGACACACTGCCCTAGCAGAAAACCCCAACTGTGTTCGACACACTGCCCTAGCAGAAAACCCCCTCTGTGTTCGACACACTGCCCTAGCAGAAAACCCCCTCTGTGTTCGACACACTGCCCTAGCAGAAAACCTCAACTGTGTTCGACACACTGCCCTAGCAGAAAACCCACTCTGTGTTCGACACACTGCCCTAGCAGAAAACCCCCTCTGTGTTCGACACACTGCCCTAGCAGAAAACCCCCTCTGTGTTCAACACACTGCCCTAGCAGAAAACCCCCACTGTGTTCGACACACTGCCCTAGCAGAAAACCCCCTCTGTGTTCGACACACTGCCCTAGCAGAAAACCCCCTCTGTGTTCGACACACTGCCCTAGCAGAAAACCCCCTCTGTGTTCAACACACTGCCCTAGCAGAAAACCCCCACTGTGTTCGACACACTGCCCTAGCAGATAACCCCCTCTGTGTTCGACACACTGCCCTAGCAGAAAACCTCCACTGTGTTCGACACACTGCCCTAGCAGAAAACCCCCTCTGTGTTCGACACACTGCCCTAGCAGAAAACCCCCACTGTGTTCGACACACTGCCCTAGCAGAAAACCCCCTCTGTGTTCGACACACTGCCCTAGCAGAAAACCCCCTCTGTGTTCGACACACTGCCCTAGCAGAAAACCCCCACTGTGTTCGACACACTGCCCTAGCAGAAAACCTCAACTGTGTTCGACACACTGCCCTAGCAGAAAACCCCCTCTGTGTTCGACACACTGCCCTAGCAGAAAACCCCCTCTGTGTTCGACACACTGCCCTAGCAGAAAACCCCCTCTGTGTTCGACACACTGCCCTAGCAGAAAACCTCAACTGTGTTCGACACACTGCCCTAGCAGAAAACCCCCACTGTGTTCAACACACTGCCCTAGCAGAAAACCCCCTCTGTGTTCGACACACTGCCCTAGCAGAAAACCCCCTCTGTGTTCGACACACTGCCGTAGCAGAAAACCCCCACTGTGTTCGACACACTGCCCTAGCAGAAAACCCCCTCTGTGTTCGACACACTGCCCTAGCAGAAAACCCCCACTGTGTTCAACACACTGCCCTAGCAGAAAACCCCCTCTGTGTTCGACACACTGCCCTAGCAGAAAACCCCCTCTGTGTTCGACACACTGCCGTAGCAGAAAACCCCCACTGTGTTCGACACACTGCCCTAGCAGAAAACCCCCACTGTGTTCGACACACTGCCCTAGCAGAAAACCCCCTCTGTGTTCGACACACTGCCCTAGCAGAAAACCCCCACTGTGTTCAACACACTGCCCTAGCAGAAAACCTCCACTGTGTTCGACACACTGCCCTAGCAGAAAACTCCAACTGTGTTCGACACACTGCCCTAGCAGAAAACCACAACTGTGACAGCTGGTAGGGGAGGTGGCAGAGGAGAAACCAGGCCAATTCCCTACTACACTATGAAAATACACACATAGAGAGATAGAGCTTCCCTCCCCTACCCCTCCCCTAGAGATAGACAGCTTCTCCAACCTATCAATGGTTCTAAAACATTTTGAATAAAAAGGCTCTCAAAAAGCGTCTGCCTGCAGCCGTTCCCAGACCTCATCTGTTGTGTAACAGTGTTATCTAGCAGAGCGCTGACGGGTCATGTCCCTGGACAGACACAGCTCTCTCTCTCTCTCTCTGACTGCTGCCTGTCTCTCTCTCTCTCTGACTGCTGCCTGTCTCTCTCTCTCTCTCTCTCTCTCTCTGACTGCTGCCTGTCTCTCTCTCTCTCTCTCTCTCTCTCTGACTGCTGCCTGTCTCTCTCTCTCTCTCTCTCTGACTGCTGCCTGTCTCTCTCTCTCTCTCTCTCTGACTGCTGCCTGTCTCTCTCTCTCTCTCTCTCTGACTGCTGCCTGTCTCTCTCTCTCTCTCTCTGACTGCTGCCTGTCTCTCTCTCTCTCTCTCTCTGACTGCTGCCTGTCTCTCTCTCTGACTGCTGCCTGTCTCTCTCTCTCTCTCTGACTGCTGCCTGTCTCTCTCTCTCTCTCTCTCTGACTGCTGCCTGTCTCTCTCTCTCTCTCTCTCTGACTGCTGCCTGTCTCTCTCTCTCTCTCTCTCTGTCTGCTGCCTGTCTCTCTCTCTCTCTCTCTCTCTGACTGCTACCTGTCTCTCTCTCTCTGACTGCTGCCTGTCTCTCTCTCTGACTGCTGCCTGTCTCTCTCTCTGACTGCTGCCTGTCTCTCTCTCTGACTGCTGCCTGTCTCTCTCTCTCTCTCTCTGACTGCTGCCTGTCTCTCTCTCTCTCTCTCTCTGACTGCTGCCTGTCTCTCTCTCTCTCTCTCTCTCTCTCTGACTGCTGCCTGTCTCTCTCTCTCTCTCTCTCTCTGACTGCTGCCTGTCTCTCTCTCTCTCTCTCTCTGACTGCTGCCTGTCTCTCTCTCTCTCTCTCTCTCTCTCTGACTGCTGCCTGTCTCTCTCTCTCTCTCTCTCTCTCTGACTGCTGCCTGTCTCTCTCTCTCTCTCTCTTACTGCTACCTGTCTCTCTCTCTCTGACTGCTGCCTGTCTCTCTCTGACTGCTGCCTGTCTCTCTCTCTGACTGCTGCCTGTCTCTCTCTCTCTCTCTCTGACTGCTGCCTGTCTCTCTCTCTCTCTCTCTCTGACTGCTGCCTGTCTCTCTCTCTCTCTCTCTCTCTCTCTGACTGCTGCCTGTCTCTCTCTCTGACTGCTGCCTGTCTCTCTCTCTCTCTCTCTGACTGCTGCCTGTCTCTCTCTCTCTCTCTCTGACTGCTGCCTGTCTCTCTCTCTCTCTGACTGCTGCCTGTCTCTCTCTCTCTCTCTCTCTGACTGCTGCCTGTCTCTCTCTCTGACTGCTGCCTGTCTCTCTCTCTGACTGCTGCCTGTCTCTCTCTCTGACTGCTGCCTGTCTCTCTCTCTCTCTCTCTGACTGCTGCCTGTCTCTCTCTCTCTCTCTCTCTCTGACTGCTGCCTGTCTCTCTCTCTCTCTCTCTGACTGCTGCCTGTCTCTCTCTCTCTCTCTCTCTGACTGCTGCCTGTCTCTCTCTCTCTCTCTCTCTGACTGCTGCCTGTCTCTCTCTCTCTCTCTCTCTGACAGCTGCCTGTCTCTCTCTCTCTGACTGCTGCCTGTCTCTCTCTCTCTGACTGCTGCCTGTCTCTCTGTGTGTGTGTGTGTGTGTGTGTGTGTGTGTGTGTGTGTGTGTGTGTGTGTGTGTGTGTGTGTGTGTGTGTGTGTGTGTGTGTGTGTGTCACAGCAAAAGAGAAAACAGCCTTGAGCCCCTCTCGCTCTGCTAGTCACTGAGTTACACACAACAATACAAACTACTGAGAGAAAAACATGTCAACATACACACTGGTCTGTCTAGCCACTCAGAGCGCACGCCTGGCTTTCTGATACCGCGATGAAACAGAGAAAAACATGTCAACATACACACTGGTCTGTCTAGCCACTCAGAGCGCACGCCTGGCTTTCTGATACCGCGATGAAACAGAGAAAATAAAAATTTGAAAAATGTAAAGTAAAGTGTTAACCCTTTTATCTGAATATGAGACAGGGATTAAGTCGCAGGAGTCAATTTCACTTGGACATTATACTGATTTACAGATTATAAGGGGGATGGGGGTTTGTGGGGGGCGATAATTCCATAACCTTTCATGTCCAATCCAAGGAACGAATCTTTATGAACACAATATCCTCTAGTATGAAAGACATCACGCTCAACAAAGGGAAACATGGGTAATTTTTTGTAGCGTTGAATGAGTGAACAGCTTGGATCTCAATGTTAAGGTAAAGACCACATTTAGTGTGGTTGGCCATGGTGAACAAGGCAGTGATACAAGTCATTGATATCATGTGCACTGATTTCTGTATGGATTAATATAGCGATTGGTTCATGAGCTAGTGGTCTCACTATTACAGTGAGAGCAGTATTGGTTTAGGTTTATCAGTCACCAGCATCATGACCATCATATCTTCCATTCTCACCCACATGATTGGGCAATCTTGACCTTATTCTAAAACTTTAACCATTTAAGGCATTTATTTCAACCATTTAAGGCATTTACTTTAAGGCATTTATTTTAGATCTTGAGAATCAGAACTATTCT
This sequence comes from Salvelinus fontinalis, assembly GCF_029448725.1. Taxonomy (NCBI): domain Eukaryota; kingdom Metazoa; phylum Chordata; class Actinopteri; order Salmoniformes; family Salmonidae; genus Salvelinus; species Salvelinus fontinalis. The sequence continues at coordinate 31,464,472 of NC_074672.1, read as the reverse complement.
GAAACACTGGAATGCTTTCTAAGAATCCAACAGCAGGCATCTAACCAAGCCTCCCCACGGCATTTACGCCCAAACCACAGGATAGTTTGAACCACCACAAGGTCAGAGTCATTTCCATTTCAACTCCAGTTTATTCAGAACTTGGGTTTGGATTTTTAGGTGAAAACATCCAATTCTTAGAGCTATTTTCAATTTCAGAAATTCTATGCCCCATTCAATGACTGTTTCATCTGGACCAGGACTGGTATTGACCCAACTCTGGGTGAAGCAGCAACCATGCCACTGGTAATAACCATGTAATAACCATATTGTTATCGACACAGTACTTGGTAACATCTATGTTATAGAGTTGCACAGTATACCGAAACTTCAGTACTTTTCGATACAAAAAAATATGTAGTTAGGTACTATCATTTTTGTTACGTTCGGTACTTCTGTCAAATGTGTCTCACGTGATTAAGAGGATCAAGTCTGTATCAGCATTGCCCCTTTATAGCGCCAAGAGCAAAGAGCCTGCTCCACTTAGTCATTCATTGCTAGAGCTGTCTGAGCTGCATTAGCTCCCCAGTCCCCAGTCACGCTGCACAGAAGTTAACTTCTCTTGTGTAGGGGGCAGCATTCGGAATTTTGGATGAAAAGCATGCCCAAATTAAACTGCCAGCTACTCATCCCCAGAAGATAAGATATGCATATTATTAGTAGATTTGGATAGAAAACACTCTGAAGTTTCTAAAACGGTTTGAATCATGTCTGTGAGTATAACAGAACTTATTTAGCAGGCAAAACCCAGAGGACAAACCATTCAGATTTCTTTTTTTTGAGGTCACTCTTTTCAATGAGTTTTCATTGGGAAACCAGATTTCTAAGGGACCTTCTTGCAGTTCCTACCGCTTCCACTGGATGTCAACAGTCTTTAGAAATTGGTTGAGGTTATTCCTTTGTGTAATGAAGAAGTATGGCCATCTTGAAGGAGGGTCACTCGAAATGTCCTGTTTGTTAGAAGCGCATGACCAGAAAGCTAGTGTCATGACGTTGGCCTGGGGGTAGGTTTATGACAGTTATAAATACCTCTTCCCCCCTTTTTCCTCTCCCTACTCTACTGATGTGACATTAGAAAACCCTTGGTTAACATAGAGATTCTGGGAACATCAGAAGTTGGGGAGAAATGATCTATATTCTGGTAATCCGACCAACTGAACATATGCGGTGGTACTTAAGGTATATTATGACAGTTCGGTTGTCATCTGGCACATTCTCATCAATGATAGAATGACATAAACTCTACTGTGGAAAGTCTACACATCAGAGGTATCGGATTCACCTGGAATTGTTGTTCAATTCAAATGTTTGAATATGAAATTATTTGTGAAGAGATTAAATGTAATTTTAGCTTCCAAATCAGAGATGTGGGTTTCATAAGTTTAGGGCTCTGCTCAACCATTGGCCTGCCCCTGTGAAGAGACATGGGTTATAAACTTTTCAGACACACCCTTCTCCCTCCACTATATAAGACATTGACAAAAATTTAACTTCCTGTTCCGAGGATGTGAGGACGACGGTCCGATGTCAGAATAGTTCAGATGTCAACTACAGAACTAAGCCAACCTCAGCATGAGCTTTGGTTGCGAATGGTATGAACTTTGAACTCTTATTCACTATAGAAGTGATACCTCCTAGACGTTGAGTTAGCAACAGCAGCTGCAAACGTAAATTAGGACAGACAGAGTATCCCGTCTACCACCCAGCAGCAGCAGCAGAGACATTCTTCAAAGGACAAAGGACCCGGTTGGGCAGCACGGCCTTCCATCTACCACCAACCTACCGAAGCGCAGCTCAGAGTAAATATTTATTGCATTTTCCTTTTCCAAATGGGCGGTAATATAGAATGCATAAGATATTGTATTTACGATAGCACAGCTTCGCCCTTTGTTCCTCAGTCTTCCCGCTCTTTCACTCAAACCCAGCCCCTTTTCTTTTGTGTAACAAGCTGTCATATGTTCCGCCCGCTATGGGGCGTTTTCCTTTATGACGTAATTTGTAATCAAGGTACGATTAATCCTGTGTATATGTAATTCTGTGTGATTGGTTAGGTATTTAGTAAATAAATAATTAAACCCAATTTTGTATTGCTGATTCAACTTGTTAGCCAGGGTTCGTGAAGATAACCAAGAATTTACAACTTTCAGATGAGACTGAAATAAGGTGACGATTAATATTGCCTGGTATTGATGTAAAATATTACTAGGTCTTTAAGAGTTTATTCGGAAGATAACAGCTCTATAAATATTATTTTGTGGTGCCCCTCTCTAGTTAATTACATTTACATGATTAGCTCAATCAGGTAATATTAATTACGGAGAAAGTATTTTATAGAATAGCATGTTATAACACTTAATCCGGCATAGCCAAAGACACGACACTAGCTACAGTTGGTTTTAATCCTGTATTGAACACAGATCATCCCGTCTTCAATTTTATCGATTATTTACGTTAAAAAATACCTAAAGTTGTATTACAAAAGTAGTTTGAAATGTTTTGGCAAAGTTTACAGGTAACCTTTGAGATATTTTGTAGTCACGTTTCACAATTTGGAACCAGTGTTTTACTGGATCAAACGCGCCAAATAAATGGACATTTTGGATATATATCGACGGAATGAATCGAACAAAAGGACCATTTGTGATGTTTATGGGACATATTGGAGTGCCAACAACAGAAGCTCGTCAAAGGTAAGGCATGAATTATATTTTTATTTCTGCGTTTTGTGTCAAGCCTGCAGGGTTGAAATATGCTTCTCTCTCTTTGTTTACTATGGTGCTAACTCAGATAATAGCATTGTTTGCTTTTGCAGAAAAGTCTATTTGATTTCTGACATGTTGGCTGGATTCACAACCAATATTGCTTTAATTTGGTATCTTTCATGTGTGATTTAATGAAAGTTTGATTTTTATACTATGAAAGTTAGATTTTTATTAATTTGAATTTGGCGCCCTGCCTTTTCTCTGGCTTTTTGCCAAGTGAGACAGTAGCGTCCCGCCTAAACTCAGATTTTTGGATATAAATATGAACTTTACCGAACAAAACATACATGTATTGTGTAACATGAAGTCCTATGAGTGTCATCTGATGAAGATCATCAAAGGTTAGTGATTAATTTTATCTCTATTTCTGCTTTTTGTTACTCCTCTCTTTGGCTGGAAAAATGGCTGTCTTTTTCTGTGACTTGGCTCATACCTAACATAATCGTTTGGTGTGCTTTCATCGTAAAACCTTTTTGAAATCGGACACTTTGGCTGGATTTACAACAAGTGTATCTTTAAAATGGTGTAAAATACTTGTATGTTTGAGGAATTTAAATTATGGGATTTCTGTTGTTTTGAATTTGGCGCCCTGCAGTTTCACTGGCTGTTGACGAGGTGAGACGCTACTGTCCCACATACCCTAGTGAGGAACACACTTGAATAATGCAACACGGCATCTAGAAATGTTGAAACTTTTCATTACTGTTCACAAAACAATGTCAATACAGGCTAGACACTTTTACAATGCAAGACGAAACCGGTAGCTTCCAGCTTTAATTGTAGGCTAACTTTCCTTGCTAGCTTACAGCTGAATTCACAATCCTAGTACTTTGTTTGTGATAATATGCTAACAATAACACAAAATATTCTAATTTAAAAGCTGACAGGCACCAAAAATGTTACTAATTCACATTGTCTCCCATGCCACCAAAACATCATTCACTTCTTCATCTTCCTTTGCCTCCCATCTGGTTTCCACTAGATTCCCGAGTCACAAAGTCACAAAGTCAGATTCCACAGCCACATTCTGCCTTGCAAATTAAGCAAATAACGTCATTCATTTCTTAAAGAGACAGTGCACACTTTTAGAAAACAACAGATTGCTTCTTCCATGCACATGTTGTTAATAAGTACAATAAAAGAATACAGTATGTTTTCTTAGCAGTATCCAATAAAATAAGTCCTAAAGTTTATCTGTCTGGATCAAGTGCCATTTTGTGACTTTAGCTAATATATATTGTTTGTGGTATCATTTTGGTATCGTTTTGGAAATAATTATCATGATGGTATCGAGTATTGTGATACTAAACCTGGTATCGGTATCAAATGAAAAATGCTGGTATTGTGACAACACTACTATGTTATTAGCCATGTGGTCCCTACCTGCGTCGGGGGACAGGTATGTGGGAGGAGGGGTGGGGATTTCTCTCCTCAGGTGGCACTTGATGTCCGGTTTCCTGGAAACCATCGGGCACCAGCGGATTCCTCGCTTTCGAGTGCATGTGTCTGTCCGGCTTCTGCCCGTTCAGGATCAGGCAGTGAGTGGGACTGCCGTTAGTAAGGACCCCAGTCAGACCACTTTTCCTCTCATCTGCCTCGCCACCACAACCCATCTGAAGGATGAAGAACAGTACACACACAGCAGAGAAATGGTTGCAGTCTCAGAACTGTTATGTTGGTGCTTTTTAGTCCACATAGTCCACTTTTTATCCACCTTTATTTAACCAGGTAGGCCAGTTGAGAACAAGTTCTCATTTACAACTGTGACCTGGTCAAGATAAAGCAAAGCAGTGTGACAAAAACAACAACAGAGTTACACATAAACAAACGTACAGTCAATAACACAATAGAAAAATATATGTACAGTGTGTAGAAGATTAGGGAGGTAAGGCAATAAATAGGCCATAGAGGCGAAATAATTACAATTTAGCATTAACACTGGAGTGATAGATGTGCAGAAGATGATGGGCAAGTAGAGATACTGGGGTGCAAAAGCAAGAAGATAAATAACAATATGGGGATGAGGTAGTTGGGTGTGCAATTTACAGATTGGCTGTGTACAGGTACAGTGATCGGTAAGCTGCTCTGACAGCTTATGCTTAATGTTAGAAAGGGAGATATAAGTCTCCAGCTTCAGTAATTTTTGCAATTCGTTCCAGTCATTGGCAGCAGAGAACTGGAAGAAAGGCGGCCAAAGCAGGTGTTGGCTTTGGGGATGACCAGTGAAAAATACCTGCTTGAGCGCGTGCTACGGGTGGATGCGGCTATGGTGACCAGTGGGCTGAGATATGGCGGGGCTTTACCTAGCAAAGACTTATAGATGACCTGGAGCCAGTGGGTTTGGTGGCGAATATGTAGTAAGGGCCAGCCAACGAGATCATACAGGTCGCAGTGGTGGGTAGTATATGGGGCTTTGGTGACAAAACAGATGGCACTGTGATAGACTGCATCCAGTTCGCTGAGTAGAGTGTTGGAGACTATTTTGTAAATAACATCGCCGAAGTCAAGGATCGGTAGGATAGTCAGTTTTATGAGGGTACGTTTGGCAGCATGAGTGAAGGAGGCTTTGATGTGAAATAGGAAGCCGATTCTAGATTTAATTTTGGATTGGAGATGCTTAATGTGAGTCTGGAATGAGAGTTTAAAGTCTAACCAGACACCTAGGTATTTTTCATTGTCCACATATTCTAAGTCAGAACCGTCCAGAGTAGTGATGCTAGTTGGGCGGGCAGGTGTGGGCAGCAATCGGTTGAAGAGCATGCATTTAGTTTTACATTTAAAAGCAATTGGAGGCCATGGAAGGAGTGTTGTATGGCATTAAAGCTCGTTTGCAGGTTTGTTAACACAGTGTCCAAAGAAGGGCCAGATGTATACAGAATGGTGTCGTCTGCGTAGAGGTGGATCAGAGAATCACCAGCAGCAAGAGCTTCATCATTGATATATACGGAGAAAAGAGTCAGCCAGAGAATTGAACCCTGTGGAACCCGTATAGAGACTGTTGCTGCAGGGGGCAGAGCTATTGTCTTAGTCTTAGCTTTCCTAACTGACTGTGTATTTTGGTTCCTGACTTCCCTGAAAAGTTGCATATCGCAGTGACTATTCGATGCTAATGCAGAACGCCAGAGGATGTTTTTGTGCTGGTCAAGGGCAGTCAAGTCTGGGGTCAACCAAAGGCTATATCTGTTCTTAGTTCTAAATTTTTTTGAATGGGGCATGCTTATTTAAGATGGTGAGGAAAGCACCTTAAAGAGAAACCAGGCATCCTCTACTGACTGGATGAGGTCAATATCCTTCCAGGATACACGGGTGAGGTCGGTTAGAAAGGCCTGCTTGCTGAAGTATTTTTGGGAGCCTTTGACAGTGATGAGGGGTGGTCGTTTGACCACGGACCCATTACGGACACAGGCAATGAGGCAGTGATCACTGAGATCCTGGTTAAAGACGGCAGAGGTGTATTTAGAGGGCAAGTTGGTCAGGATGATATCTAAGAAGGTGCCAATGGTTACGGATTTAGGGTTGTACCTGGTAGGTTCCTTGATCATTTGTGTGAGATTGAGGGCATCTAGCTTAGATTGTAGGACGGCCGGGGTGATTGTAGGACGGCATATCCCAGTTTAGGTCACCTAACAGTACGAACTCTGAAGATAGATGGGGGGCAATCAATTCACATATGGTGTCCAGGGCACAGGGGGCTGAGGGGGTCTATAACAAGCAGCAACAGTGTGTCACGATCGTCGTATTGTGGAAGAGAGGAGGACCAAGGCGCAGCGTGATAACAATACATCTTCTTTTATTTAACGAAGACGAACACGAAACGAACACTGACAAACTAATACAAAAAACAACAAACGACCGTGAAGCTATAAAACGAAAGTGCAGACACAAGCCACTAACGTAAAGACATAGACAATCACCCACAAACTACCTAATGACCATGGCTGCCTAAATATGGCTCCCAATCAGAGACAACGATAGACAGCTGTCTGTAATTGAGAACCAATCTAGGCAACCATAGACATACAAACACCTAGACTGAACACTGCCCCATAAACATACAAAAACCCTAGACAATACAAAACACATACATCCCCCATGTCCCCATGTCACACCCTGACTTAACTAAAATAATAAAGAAAACAAAGATAACTAAGGCCAGGGTGTGACACAGTGAGAGACTTGTTTCTGGAAAGGTGGATTTTTAAAAGATGTTTAACTTCTTTATGATAGGGTATTTTGGATGAATTGCGTGCCCATAGTGAACTGCCTCCTACTCTGTCCCAGATGCTAATAGATGCATATTATTATTACTATTGGATATAAAACACTCTGAAGTTTCTAAAACTGTTTGAATGATGTCTGTGAGTATAACAGAACTCATATGGCAGGCAAAAACCTGAGAAAAAATCCAAACAGGAAGTGAGAATTCTGAGACTGGTCAATGTTCAACTCATCGCCAATTCAATTCCCTGTAAGATATGGATCTGTTTGCACTTCCTACGCCTTCCACTAGATGTCAAGAGTCTGTAGAACGTGGATTGAAGCTTATGCTGTGTTGTGGGGCCGGATGGGAGGGGAATGAGTCAGTGGTCTGGCAGATTGCCAGTTCCTGGTCACGCGCTTTCCTCATGATATCGCCTTGCGTTCCATAACTTCTACAGACATGAAGGAATGCTCCGGTTGGATCGTTATTGGATATATATGATAACAACTTCCTGAAGATTGATTCTCCACTTAGTTTGACCAGTTTATTCGACCTGTTATAAAGCTTTTTGAAGTTTTCGTCCGAGTTCGCATGCATTTGCGCAAGCGTTTGGACATGTGCACTAAACATGCTAGCAAAAGTAGGCACTTAGACATAAGTAATAGACATTATCGAACAAAACAACGATTTATTGTGGAATTAGGATTCCTGGGAGTGCATTCCGATGAAGATGATCAAAGGTAATTGAATATTTATGATGTAATTTCGTATTTCTGTTGACTCCAACACGGCGGAGAAATTTTGTTATGTTTGAGCGCCGTCTCAGATTATTGCATAGCGTGCTTTTTACGTAATGTTTTTTTTAAATCTGACACAGCGGTTGCATTAAGAACAAGTGTATCTTTAATTATATGTAAAACATGTATCTTTCATCAAAGTTTATGATGAGTATTTCTGTTATTTGACGTGGCTCTCTGCAATTTCTCCGGATATTTTGGAGGCATTTCTGAACATGGCGCCAATGTAAACCGAGATTTGTGGATATAAGTATGCACATTATTGAACAAAACATAAATGTATTGTGTAACATGATGTCCTATGAGTGTCATCTGATGAAGATCATCAAAGGTTAGTGATTAATTTTATCTCTATTTCTGCTTTTTGTGACTTCTATCTTTTGCTGGGAAAATGGCTGTTTTTCTGTGGCTATGTACTGAGCTAACATAATCGTTTGGTGTGCTTTCGCCGTAAATCCTTTTTGAAATCAGACATGTTGGCTGGATTCACAACATGTGTAGCTTTAATTTGGTGTCTTTCATGTGTGATTTCATGAAAGATTGATTTTTATAGTAATATATTTGAATTTGGAGCGCTACATTTTTTCTGGCTTTTGGCCAATGGGACGCTACCGTCCCACATATCACAGAGAAGTTAAAAGACCTGGATAGTATGACAGAACTCTGCAGGCTATCTCTGCAGTAGGTTGCAACTCTGCTCCCTTTGTCAGTTCTATCTTGTCGGAAAATGTTGTAGTTGGGGGATGGAATTTTCAGGATTTTTGGTGGCCTTTCTAAGCCAGGATTCAGACACGGCTAGGACATCAGGGTTGGCGGAGTGTGCTAAAGCAGTGAATACAACAAACTTAGGGAGGAGGCTTCTGATGTTAACATGCATGAAACCAAGGCTTTTACAGTTACAGAAGTCAACAATGAGAGCGCCTGAGGAATGAGTGTGGTGCTGGGGCTGCAGGGCCTGGGTTAACCTCTACATCACCAGAGGAAAAGAAGAGGAGTAGGATAAGGGTACGGCTAAAGGCTATAAGAACTGGTCGTCTAGTGTATTCGGAACAGAGAGTAAAAGGAGCAGATTTCTGGGCGTGGAAGAATAGATTCAAGGCATAATTTACAGACAAGGGTATGGTAAGATGTGAGTACAGTGGAGGTAAACGTAGTCATTGAGTGACGATGAGAGAGGTTTTATCTCTAGAGGCATCAGTTAAGCCAGATGAGGTCACCGCATGTGTGGGAGCTAAAGCATATTGGGCAGGGCTGGGGGATCTACAGTGAAATAAGGCAATAATCACTAAGCAAAACAGCAATAGACAAGGCATATTGACATTAGGGAGAGGCATGTGTAGCCGCGTGATCATAGGGTCCAATGAGTAGCAATAGGTGAGTCAGGGAGACGATTCAGTAGTTGCTACTACGCTAGGCGAGCTGGAGACAGGGCGATTCAGACAGCTAGCGTGCCAGGGCTAGCAGATGGGCCTTCGGCGATGTCGCAACGGAAGAGCCTGTTGGAACCACCTCGGACGATTACGTCGGCAGACCAGTCGTGATAGATTGGCAGGGCTCCGTGTCGGCAGTAAAGGGTCCAGGCTAATTGGCAAAAGAGGTATTGTAGCCCAAGAATTAGCTGGTTGACCTCTTTGGCAAGCCGGGAGATGGGCCTAGCTCGAGGCTAGTTCAAGGCTAACTGGTGCTTGCTTCAGGACAGAGACATTAGCCAGGAGTAGCCACTCGGATTGCAGCTAACTAGCTGCGATGATCCGGTGTAAAGGTTCAGAATCCGGAGGAATCCGGAGATGTGGTAGAGAAAAAGCAGTCCGATATGCTCTGGGTTGATATCGCGCTGTGCAGACTGGTAGGTATTGACCGAGCTGGGGCTGGCTGGTGTCCGAGTTAACGTTGAAGACCGCTAGCTGTGGCAAACTGACTACTAGCTAGTAGCTAGTTAGCTGGCTAGCTTCTGATGAGGGTTCCGGTTCTAAAGTATAAAAATAGCAGATCCGTACCACATTGGGTGAGGCGGGTTGCAGGAGAGTATATTCAGTCCGTAGATGGGAAGTGAGATTAAAAAATATACAAAATATTTACGAGAAAAAAAACAAGGAAAACGACATTTACAAGGGACAGGATGGGACAAGACAAAACACACGTCCGACTGCTACGCCATCTTGGAGAATGGGCCTGACAGTTTTAGGCCCAATCTACCTCTTTATTTTGGCAGAATTTTTGGGAAAGAGACATTTTTGAGAGATTTTGTGTCCAAAGAAATAGAAGCTGTGTCAGTTACACTAAATCTGTCCAACAGTTAGGAGGCACTGACAACTAGAATCTATAGCCTATTGTTTAAAGTAGGGTTTGCCAACTGGTCGGCCACAGGTGATTTTATTTGGCCCCCCAAGTTTTCTGAGAAAAAATGTATAGTTAATAACCAACTTCCTGTAGCATTCACTAATAATGACCAACTTCTTGTAGCATTCACTAATAATGACCAACATCTTGTAGCATTCACTAATAATGACCAACATCTTGTAGCATTCACTAATAATGACCAACATCTTGTAGCATTCACTAATAATGACCAACTTCTTGTAGCATTCACTAATAATGACCAACATCTTGTAGCATTCACTAATAATGACCAACATCTTGTAGCATTCACTAATAATGACCAACATCTTGTAGCATTCACTAATAATGACCAACATCTTGTAGCATTCACTAATAATGACCAACTTCTTGTAGCATTCACTAATAATGACCAACTTCTTGTAGCACTCACTAATAATGACCAACATCTTGTAGCATTCACTAATAATGACCAACATCTTGTAGCATTCACTAATAATGACCAACTTCTTGTAGCATTCACTAATAATGACCAACATCTTGTAGCATTCACTAATAATGACCAACATCTTGTAGCATTCACTAATAATGACCAACATCTTGCAGCATTCACTAATAATGACTAACTTCTTGCAGCATTCACTAATAATGACCAACTTCTTGCAGCAGGCATTACATATTGACCAACTTCTTGTAGTATTCACTAATAATGACCAACATCTTGCAGCATTAACTAATAATGACTAACTTCTTGCAGCATTCACTAATAATGACCAACTTCTTGCAGCAGGCATTATATATAATTACCAACTTCTTGTAACCTTCACTAATAATGACCAACTTCTTGTAGCATTCGCTAATAATGACTAACTTATTGTAGCATTCATTAATAATGACCAACTTCTTATAGCATTCACTAATAATGACCAACTTCTTGTAGCATTCATTAATAATGACCAGCTTCTTGTAGAATTCACTAATAATGACTAACTTCTTGCAGCATTCACTAATAATGACCAACTTCTTGCAGCAGGCATTATATATAATTACCAACTTCTTGTAACCTTCACTAATAATGACCAACTTCTTGTAGCATACACTCATAATTACCAACTTCTTGTAGCATTCACTAATAATGACCAACTTCTTGTAGCATTCACTAATAATGACCAACTTCTTGTAGTATTCACTAATAATGACTAACTTCTTGTAGCATTCACTAATAATGACTAACTTCTTGTAGCGTTCACTAATAATGACCAACTTCTTGTAGCAGGCATTATATAATGACCAATGTCTTGTAGCATTCGCTAATAATGACCAACATCTTGTAGCATTCACTAATAATGACCAACTTCTTGTAGCATTCACTAATAATGACTAACTTATTGTAGCATTCATTAATAATGACCAACTTCTTATAGCATTCACTAATAATGACCAACTTCTTGTAGCACTCACTAATCATGACTAACTTCTTGTAGCATTCACTAATAATGACCAACTTCTTGTAGCATTCACTAATAATGACCAACTTCTTGTAGCATTCACTAATAATGACCAACTTCTTGTAGCATTCACTAATAATCACCGTCTTGTAGCATTCGCTAATAATGACTAATTTATTGTAGCATTCATTAATAATGACCAACTTCTTGTACCATTCACTAATAATGACCAACTTCTTGTGGCATTCATTAATAATGACCAACTTCTTGTAGCATTCACTAATAATGACTATCGTCCTGTAGCATTCACTAATAATGACCAACTTCTTGTAGCATTCACGAATAATGACCAACTTCTTGTAGCATTCACGAATAATGACCAACATCTTGTAGCATTCACTAATAATGACCAACATCTTGTAATATTCACTAATAATGACCAACATCTTGTAGCATTCACTAATAATGACCAACATCTTGTAGCATTCACTAATAATGACCAACTTCTTGTAGCATTCACTAATAATGACCAACTTCTTGTAGCATTCACTAATAATGACTAACTTCTTATAGCATTCACTAATAATGACTAACTTCTTATAGCATTCATTAATAATGACAACTTCTTGTAGCATTCCCTAATAATGACCAACTTATTGTAGCATTCATTAATAATGACCAACTTCTTGTAGCATTCACTAATAATGACCAATGTTTTGTAGCATTCACTAATAATGACTATCGTCCTGTAGCATTCACGAATAATGACCAACATCTTGTAGCATTCACTAATAATGACCAACATCTTGTAATATTCACTAATAATGACCAACATCTTGTAGCATTCACTAATAATGACCAACTTCTAGTAGCATTTACTAATAATGACCAACTTCTTGTAGCATTCACTAATAATCACCGTCTTGTAGCATTCGCTAATAATGACCAACATCTTGTAGCATTCACTAATAATGACCAATATTTTGTAGCATTCACTAATAATGACTAGCTTATTGTATCATTCGCTAATAATGACTAACTTATTGTAGCATTCATTAATAATGACCAACTTCTTGTACCATTCACTAATAATGACCAACTTCTTGTACCATTCATTAATAATGACCAACTTCTTGTAGCATTCACTAATAATGACCAATATTTTGTAGCATTCACTAATAATGACTAGCTTATTGTATCATTCGCTAATAATGACTAACTTCTTATAGCATTCATTAATAATGACAACTTCTTGTAGCATTCCCTAATAATGACCAACTTATTGTAGCATTCATTAATAATGACCAACTTCTTGTAGCATTCACTAATAATGACCAATGTTTTGTAGCATTCACTAATTATGACTATCGTCCTGTAGCATTCACTAATAATGACCAACTTCTTGTAGCATTCACGAATAATGACCAACATCTTGTAGCATTCACTAATAATGACCAACATCTTGTAGCATTCACTAATAATGACGGACATCTTGTAGCATTCACTAATAATGACCAACTTCTTGTAGCATTCACTAATAATGACCAACTTCTTGTAGCATTCACGAATAATGACCAACATCTTGTAGCATTCACTAATAATGACCAACTTCTTGTAGCACTCACTAATAATGACCAACATCTTGCAACATTCACTAATAATGACCAACTTCTTCCAGCAGGCATTATATATAATTACCAACTTCTTGTAACCTTCACTAATAATGACCAACTTCTTGTAGCATACACTCATAATTACCAACTTCTTGTAGCATTCACTAATAATGACCAATGTTTTGAAGCATTCACTTATAATGACTAACTTCTTGTAGCATTCACTAATAATGACTAACTTCTTGTAGCGTTCACTAATAATGACCAACTTCTTGTAGCAGGCATTATATAATGACCAATGTCTTGTAGCATTCGCTAATAATGACCAACTTCTTGTAGCATTCACTAATAATGACCAACTTCTTGTAGCATTCACTAATAATGACCAATGTTTTGTAGCATTCACTAATAATGACTAGCTTATTGTAGCATTCGCTAATAATGACTAACTTATTATAGCATTCATTAATAATGACAACTTCTTGTAGCATTCCCTAATAATGACCAACTTATTGTAGCATTCATTAATAATGACCAACTTCTTGTAGCATTCACGAATAATGACCAACATCTTGTAGCATTCACTAATAATGACCAACATCTTGTAGCATTCACTAATAATGACGAACATCTTGTAGCATTCACTAATAATGACTAACTTCTTGTAGTATTCATTAATAATGACCAACTTCTTGTAGCATTCACTAATAATGACCAATGTTTTGTAGCATTCACTAATAATGACTATCGTCCTGTAGCATTCACGAATAATGACCAACTTCTTGTAGCATTCACTCATAATGACCAACATCTTGCAGCAGGCATTATATAATGACCAACATTTTGTAGCATTCACTAATAATGATCAACATCTTGCAGCAGGCATTATATAATGACCAGCTTCTTGTAGCATTCACTAATAATGACCAACTTCTTGTAGCATTCACTAATAATCACCGTCTTGTAGCATTCACTAATAATGACCAACATCTTGCAGCAGGCATTATATAATGACCAACTTCTTGTAGCATTCACTAATAATAACCAACTTCTTGTAGCATTCACTAATAATGACCAACATCTTGCAGCATTTACTAATAATGACCAACGTCTTGCAGCATTCACTAATAATGACCAACTTCTTGCAGCACGCATTATATAATGACCAACTTCTTGTAGCATTCACGAATAATGACCAACTTCTTGTAGCATTCACTAATAATCACCAACATCTTGCAGGAGACATTATATAATGACCAACATCTTGTAGCATTCACTGGTAATGGCCATCTTCTTGTTGCATTCACTAATAATGGCCAACTTCTTGCAGCATTCACTAACAATGACCAACGTCTTGCAGCATTCACTAATAATGACCAACGTCTTGTAGCATTCACTAATAATGACCAACATCTTGTAGCATTCACTCATAATGACCAACGTCTTGTAGCATTCACTAATAATGACCAATGTCTTGTAGCATTCACTAATAATGACCAACTTCTTGTAGCATTCACTAATAATGACCAACAAGCAGGCATTATCGAAAATTAAATTAACACAGGTCTCATAAACAATCTCTCAAGCACAAGCCCACGTGCTAGTCAGTAGCCAGCTAATCTTTATAATTAAAGTCTAGCCAACTTGGATCTATTTGCTAACAAGGTATAACAGTTGAATTGTTATGAACACACCCTTCTGACCGTCTCCAACAGCATGCTAGCTTGTACACTTTGTTCACATGTTGAAATCAAGTGGCCTACCTTATTTATCAGAATGAGAACGAGTTTTGAATTCCTTACATAATATTTTTTTATGCTCATTGCACATTTATAAAACACAGACTGGACAGCTAGCATAACAGTCTGTGGCTAAAATGCTTATAGCGGTACCCGTTCGCGACAGAAACTGAGCATTAATTTTGCAGAATCAATGTTCCTTGATACTCCAGTTATAATAGGGTCTGCTCTTTGCGCAATTTGAGGAGTTGAGACATATAAAGGGTATTGTTAGAAAAGTTAGGTTCCCATCTATTACAGTTAAATAATGTCTAAATGTGTTTCAGGGTCCATATGACCGATTCTGTTGAACCAAACCTCAAATGCAAATAACGATTTGAAACCGCTTGTTGTCAGAGAGGAAGAAATTATCTTTCATCTTTGTTGTTGCGAGTGGCAGGAGGGGCAGGAGCTTGTGAGTGGCAGGAAGGGGGAGGAGCTGAGTTTGTGCTATCCGGGATCCTTGGTACATCCCTAGCCTAACCATAACCTTAACCCCTAGCCTTACACTAACCTTAACCCATACCCTAACCTTAATTCCTACCCGTACACTTACTTTAACCCCTACCCTTACCCTTACTTTAACCATAACCCTTACCTAACCCCTACCCTAACCGTAACCCCTACCCTTACCCTAACCTTAACCCATACCCTAACCTTAATTCCTACCCTTACTCTAACCTTAACCCTTACCTAACCCTACCCTTACTTTAACCATAACCCTTACCTAACCCTAACCTTAACCCCTAACCTTACTTGAACCATAACCCTTCTCTAACCCTAACCCCTACCCTCACCCTTATTCTTACTCTAACCTTAACCCTTACCCTAACCTTAACCCTTACCTTAACCATAACCCTTACCTAACCCTAACCCACCACCCGCCAAGCTTTCTTTTACGCAACTGCTACTCTCCGTTTATCATATATGCATAGTCAATTTAACCATACCTACATGTACATACTACCTCAATCAGCCCGATATCGGTGCCTGTATATAGCCTCGCTACTGTATATAGCCTCGCTACTGTATATAGCCTCGCTACTGTATATAGCCTCGCTACTGTATATAGCCTCGCTACTGTATATAGCCTCGCTACTGTATATAGCCTCGCTACTGTTATAGCCTCGCTACTGTTATAGCCTCGCTACTGTATATAGCCTCGCTACTGTATATAGCCTTGCTACTGTATATAGCCTCGCTACTGTATATAGCCTCGCTACTGTATATAACCTTGCTACTGTATATAGCCTCGCTACTGTATATAGCCTCGCTACTGTATATAGCCTCGCTACTGTTATAGCCTCGCTACTGTTATTTTTCACTGTCTGTTTTACTGTTGTTTTTATTTCTTTACTTATCTATTGTTCACCTAAAAACTTTTTCTTTTTACTTAAAAATTGCACTGTTGGTTAGAGTAAGGTCTACACCTGTTGATTTGATTACCCTAACTTTACCCTAACCCCTACCATAACCCTTACCTAACCCTAAACTTAACCCCTACCCTTACCCTAACCTTAACCTCTACCCTTACCCTTACGCTAACCTTAACCCCTACCCTAACCTTAACCCCTACCCTTACCTTAACCCCTACCCTTACCTTAACCCCTACCTTAACCACAACCATAACCCCTACTCTTGACCTAACCTTAACCTTAACCCCTACCCTAAACCCTTAACTCTACCCTTACCTTAACCTCAATCATAACCCTTACCTTTACCCTAACCTTAACCCCTACCCTTACCTAACCCTAACCTTAACCTTAACCCCTACCCTAAACCCTTACCCTTAACTCTACCCTTACCCTAACCTTAATCCCTACCCTACCCTTACCTAAACCATAACTTTTACCCTAACCTTAACCCCCTACTCTTACCCTAACCCTTACTTAACCTTAACCCCTACCCTTACCTTAACCATAAACCTTACCTAACCTTAAACCTTAAATGAACCATTTAAAATTGTAACTTTAATGGGTTCTTGCGATACAGGCATTTGGAATATTGTGCTAAAATATCAACTCAAATTAATTGAATTAATTCAATATATCGCACAGCCCTATTTTAAATTACTATGCTTTAGTCAAATATTATATCTGTTTGGGCTTCTTGTGGTCAATTTGCAGTCTACAAATTATTTGTAAATTATGTTCCGGCCACCTGACCATCCGCTCAAGAAAGAAAATGGCCTGCGACTGAATCTAGTTGATGATCCCTGGTTTAAAGGGATAGTTCACCAAAATTACGCATTGGTTTCCTTACCCTTTAAGCAGTCTATGGACAAGGTATGACAGCAATCCATGCTTTGGTTTAGTTTCCCTGGCACTGTTTCCACATGGACAAAAGTTGAAGAACATACGCACATCCAGGTACTTTTTGCAGATGCTGGAGTTGTAGGTGAATTCATGGAAAATAAAATGGAAAACGCTGCACACTGCTGCTCACGCTCACAGGTGATTTTATTAATAACTTCATCAGGCATCCATATCACAGGTGGGGGTGGAAGGTCCTACATATAGGGGCAGTACTCAATGACATCCCTTCCTGAAACAGGAGGTTAAAATACATAACATAGGTTCACAATATCAACATTCAGTTAGTATTGCCCCTATATATATAGGAGGTATACATTTTTTCTAATATAATACTCAAAGATTCTTCAAGTTTTAAGTTGTATTGTCAAATTCACAGCAAGGGTGAAATTGTGGTGTAGTTGTATTGTCAAATTCACAGCAAGGGTGAAATTGTGGTGTAGATAATGGGGGGGCGAACAGTAGACATGCTGTCCGAGGGGTCCTCCGCACTTCCTGCAATTCTACACAGTTTGACTTATTATGCCTCTCTTAATGGGTATTTTGAGGGGTATATGGAGGAGTAAAACACAGTATAAGTGGAAGGATAAGTGGAAGGCCCCCAACCACCCAAGAAATATATTTTGGGAAAACAGCTAACTTTCTGCATTTTGACACATTTTGACATGGGGCAGAGATAAAAATGTGAAGTTTTAAAGCTAATTTCCTAGAATTCTACACATTTTGCCATTGGGTAGAGAGGAAAGAGCATTTGCACTATTTCACACTATGTTGAGATATATTGCTTGTATGGATGTCAACCCCAAAACATGTTCATGTCATCACCAATCAACATCATTACAGTTAAAAATTACTTTGACTACCACCACCGATTTCTCTATGCTAGCTAAGCTACCAGATATACGAATGGGAGTTAGCATTTAGCAGTCCAGTCACTTCTTCTAAACCTGAAAATGGACTACTTCTAAATGTTACGCAGTGAAAACAGCCAAATGTATTTCAATCGGACTTTAGTAACCACATTGTGGGCCTGTTACAATACATCAGTCATGACGGTTTTGACGAATACCATCTTTGTTAGATCAGATTTGTTGACTGTGCGCCAATCGAGCATCCTTCTTCTATCCCCCATGGTCTGCGTTCCATTGACCTCTTACCGCATCTATTACAACACAGAAAAGCTGCTTTTAACATACTTATTTACTATTTTTTGGAAGGAAAACTATTTCACTCATATTAACTAGGTTTCCAACCATTTGGCAACAGATTTTCATGCGAATATTCAAAAATCTGCATAAAGAAAATATGCACATTTTCCCACTAGTGGTGTGCTTCCACTTGTTCGCAAATTTAAAAAAATACATATCCGCTTTAGTTTTCATGTACCTAATAAAAATCTCAAGTTCAATGTGTTTCCAACATATTTTCAACTCTACTGATAGTTTTGCAACAACAACTGTTTCGTTAAAAATAGCAAATGTGCCTCCTCCAGTCTTGGAACGTACATTCTAACCAAAAGCTAGCAGATACAGTGAGGGTAGGCTGATGATGAGATTATTATGGATAGCAGTGAGAACATTTTAACTTTGGATGGAAACGTAGTTAGTACTCGCATTTAAACTGTGGATGGCACACCCCATTTCCAAACTAAAGGCACACCCCATTTCTGTTGGAAAATTAAGCCGGAGGAGGAGTTTGACAGTTCTTCGTGTCCTAGCGACCGTTAAAGCTAATGTCCTACAATTCTACACATTTTTGCCATTGCTTAAGACTTGCTCATACAGTATGCTATCTGAGGAACCACCGAACTCCAAGGGGCCCCCAACCAACAAAAAAATCAATATATTTTTTAGATTTGAAAGAATTGAGCCTATTGGGGGGGAAGAATCGACCTGTTCTTAATATTAAGGCCTACATGTTCCCCCATCCCCAGTTGCAATTTCACCTATGATGCACAGGATACAGCAGGTGTAAAACACTACAGTGAAATGCTTATAAGAAATGATTATAACAGTGACCGCAGTAATTTGACTGACCTAATCATGTCCAAATCATCTAAAAGTATCTCAAATTGACCGTGAAGCTCAAAAATGTAACAAGAAAATTCTAATATCTGTCCCATGACTTGAATGAGAGTTGTGCCACAAACGCAAAAAAAGGTTAGCATGTGGAAACAGTGCTAGGGAAACTAAACCAAAGCATGGATTGCTGTCATACCTTGTCAATAGACTGCTTACAGGGTAAGGAAACCAATATGTTATTTTGTAATTCCGTTGAACAATCCCTTCACGGAGCACATTAACCCTCTGTAATCTTCTCGCTCACACACCGCCATCTGACAACACTTTAACAATAGGCTATAATACCAAACAAAGTAATAGCATGTAGGATGGCTAAACAAAAATGACGGTTTCTCAGAAACGTTTAGGCATATGACATCCCCTAGAAATTCACTGGTAGGACATTGTCCACTCTCTAATTTCTATATGGGGTGTGTTAATGTCTTGGGACAATACAACATATCTGACATGCATTGTTGTTTAAAAAAGAAGAATTCAAGCAACACTTGTAGATAGTTTTTCTTCCCTTCAAAGCAGGGTCTTGGTCAATGATGTATATAAACCGTGGATTGCTAATGCTATATATTGGACTTTAAGAGGCTCTGAAGCCACCGGTCGGCCATATTGGCATTCCCCAGTAGGAGCAGTCCTCCATAGGATTTAATGCAATTCTACAGTATTTCAATTAAACGTTTCAAGAAGAAAATGACAGGTATTTTTTTTTTATTGTAGTGGGGATAGTAACATTTGTAAGATCTAAAAATTATACTTTAAGGAAAATCTTGTTATATATTTTTCATATATACATTAAAGCTTCTGTAATATAATACATATGGCAAAAAGTAATGTAGATATTAATACATGCAATTCTATAGCTTCCAAAATATTTGTTACAATGGTGGGGTATGAAAATGTATGCACTCTACTGTAAGACGCTCTGGTTAAGAGCATCTGCTAAACGACTGAAATGTGGGGGAGTGAATAGACGGACTCAGCACAGCGCCCCCAATCAGTCATCTAGTGTATATTATCTGAATCATTGGTCTCGATGCCTCCCTGCTGAAATTCTGGCAGGCAAAGCGGTCGCCATGGGGGAGGGGAAATTAGTTTGGAGTCCCAGCCCTTTTTCCTTTAAACTTTGAACATGCAATGAGCCGCCATTTTAACAGATTATATTCGTCATACATACTAGTTGCATTTCGGCTATAATTAACTTGGGTTAGTCGCATATCCTGCCTGACCTATATTTTCACTTTAAAAAGTAACCGATTCATGTCATTAGAAAAGTCAGAGCGGCTGGTTCTGTAGTTTGTTTCCCCGGTGCATGCAACAGTAGGCTTTTAGGAAAAAAATGTGCTAATGTGAAAACTCGATTGATACATAATTGAATAGGGGGAGATGAATAACACATTACACACTTGCTTTTAATCTAACCAACTCACTGCAAAGAAAAATACATAAAGTCCAGCATGCAATGGATATGACAGTGTAATAGCACCTACTATTTTCCGGTGCGCGTATTTTTCTCTCCCTGACGACAGGTCATTCCCATTGAGGATGATTTCCTGGTTTGTACATTCTCTCAAAGAGCCATCGTCTAGCACGAATGTGCAGAAAACTGCTCCTGATGCGGGCCCGCTCCCGCACGCCAGAATGACACCGCTGTTAGTAGTGGTGACACTCATTTCGCTTCCCTTGGAACCCTCTGCATGCTGGTCAATACCGGCTTGTTTCGAAGCGCCCCCGACCAGTACTTCGGCCGGAGACATGTCAAGCAAACGTTGAGAATTCATAGTCGGACCGGAGTGGTGACTAAAGAAAGATTATCCGCTTTCTATACCTTTTCGTGCAGAAATTTGGAAGAAAATACATTCAGGCCTGTCTTGAGTGGATCCCCGTGTGTTACCACTATTCTAAGGTATGGACTTCTACACCAGCCGAGACAATTTAAAAATCCGACACAGTCAATTTGAAAGATTAAAGATTGTTTAGCTTTTTTTCCTGAAAAAATGCCACGCCCCCACTCCCCTGCGCGTGCAGCCAGGCGAGATTCACAAGGCACCGCCTTCAATTCACTGCTATTGGTCCGCTGCCATTGCAAGCCAGAAGCCAATGGGTAGTTTGGAATGTGTCACTCACTTTTTTTTGTGTGAAGATTGTGGGGGTGTGTCGCTCCAGTTTGCCGGCCGGCCGGTGAAAAGGGAGACATGAAAACAACAAGTAGCCAGCCTAGGCCTAGATTTACTGTATGCTCCGCTAAAGTCGAAGCAGGGGGCCTATGTCTGTGCACAGTGTAGCCAATGCATTTAGCCTAACTTATTCAGGCTACAGAATATTCCAAAGCACAACATTAATAAATTGATATGTTTGTGCAACTAACATTTTTACCATGCCATGTTTTTAACCATATCAGTTTGCCTATGCGATTTTATCAGTGTAATAGCAATAGTGGTCGTGGTTACAAAGAATGCTGCTGAATGTTCGGTTAGTCCTGCTACATTGTTTCCCGACTTGAAGCTGCTACATTGTTTCCCGACTTGAAGCTGCTACATTGTTTCCCGACTTGAAGCTGCTACATTGTTTCCCGACTTGAAGCTGCTACATTGTTTCCCGACTTGAAGCTGCTACATTGTTTCCCGACTTGAAGCTGCTACATTGTTTCCCGACTTGAAGCTGCTACATTGTTTCCCGACTTGAAGCTGCTACATTGTTTCCCGACTTGAAGCTGCTACATTGTTTCCCGACTTGAAGCTGCTACATTGTTTCCCGACTTGAAGCTGCTACATTGTTTCCCGACTTGAAGCTGCTACATTGTTTCCCGACTTGAAGCTGCTACATTGTTTCCCGACTTGAAGCTGCTACATTGTTTCCCGACTTGAAGCTGCTACATTGTTTCCCGACTTGAAGCTGCTACATTGTTGCAGTTTTATTACAACGTTATTACAATGTAACAATTGCATTTATCTTGCAGTAAGATAATCATATAGCCTAGCCAGTACGCAATGGGGTCGGGGGTACGCCAAATAAAAATGTGATTCACATTTTTTTAAATTGTAAGCCTGCCAATGATGGCAAAAAACAACATTTGAGAGTGCGCTGACCCTGGTGCTAGAGGGGGTACGCAGCTGGAGGTTGAATGTTTGAAGGGGTAGTGGACTATAAAAAGTTTGGGAACCACCATGCCTATTGGGTAGACCGGTGATAATCATATAGCTGGGCCTCCCGGTTGGCCTATTGGTCTCGCCAATAGGCCCAGTGGTTCCCAAACTTTGTATAGTCCAGTACCCCTTAAAAAATTCAACCTCCAGCTGCGTACCACCTCTCAAGCCCAGGCTCTGTTGAACTCTGGGTTCGAGCCCAGGCTCGATGTAGTAATGTAGTAATGACCGGGAGGACCATGGCGGTGGTGTACAATTGGCCCAGCATCGTCCGGGTTAGGGATGGTTTGGCCTGCAGGGATATCCTTGTCACAGGCCGGGCGCAGTGCACGCTGACCAGAAGCGTGCACCATGGCTCTCCCGAGTCTGTGCAGGAGGTGCAGCGATGAGACAAGACTGTAACTACTACCAGTTGGATACAACGAAATTGGGGTAAAAAAAGAGAATCTAGGTCTATAGTCTATTTTCATCCAAACATCAATTTCAAATCATACAATTTCTTAATTTCTTAATTACCCCTAACTGTTACATTTAACCCCACCGCCTGTTACAATTAATCCGCCTACGTGGTTAATCCCGCCTACGATGTCGGAGACAGACAGGCAGTGGTGGAAAAAGTATCCAATTGTCATACTTGAGTAAAAGTAAAGATACCTTAATAGAAAATGACCCAAGTAAAAGTGAAATGAAGTCACCCAGTAAAATAATACTTGAGTAAAAGTGTAAAATTATTTGGTTTGAAATATATTAAAAGTAAATGCACTTGCTAAAATATATAGAAGTATCAAAAGTAAAAGTATAAATAATTTCAAATTCCATATACACTGCTAAAAAAAATAAAGGGAACACTTAAACAACACAATGTAACTCCAAGTCAATCACACTTCTGTGAAATCAGACTGTCCACTTAGGAAGCAACACTGATTGACAATACATTTCACATGCTGTTGTGCAAATGGAATAGACAAAAGGTGGAAATTATAGGCAATTAGCAAGACACCCCCAATAAAGGAGTGGTTCTGCAGGTGGTGACCACAGACCACTTCTCAGTTCCTATGCTTCCTGGCTGATGTTTTGGTCACTTTTGAATGCTGGTGGTGCTTTCACTCTAGTGGTAGCATGAGACGGAGTCTACAACCCACACAAGTGGCTCAGGTAGTGCAGCTCATCCAGGATGGCACATCAATGCGAGCTGTGGCAAGAAGGTTTGCTGTGTCTGTCAGCGTAGTGTCCAGAGAATGGAGGCGCTACCAGGAGACAGGACAGTACATCAGGAGACGTGGAGGAGGCCGTAGGAGGGCAACAACCCAGCAGCAGGACCGCTACTTCCGCCTTTGTGCAAGGAGGAGCAGGTGGAGCACTGCCGGAGCCCTGCAAAATTACCTCCAGCAGGCCACAAATGTGCAGGTGTCTGCTCAAACGGTCAGAAACAGACTCCATGAGGGTGGTATGAGGGCCCGACGTCCACAGGTGGGGGTTGTGCTTACAGCCCAACACCGTGCAGGACGTTTGGCATTTGCCAGAGAACACCAAGATTGGCAAATTCGCCACTGGCGCCCTGTGCTCTTCACAGATGAAAGCAGGTTCACACTGAGCACATGAGCACATGTGACAGACGTGACAGAGTCTGGAGATGCCGTGGAGAACGTTCTGCTGCCTGCAACATCCTCCAACATGACCGGTTTGGAGGTGGGTCAGTCATGGTGTGGGGTGGCATTTCTTTGGGGGGCCGCACAGCCCTCCATGTGCTCGCCAGAGGTAGCCTGACTGCCATTAGGTACCGAGATGAGATCCTCAGACCCCTTCTGAGACCATATGCTGGTGCGGTTGGCCCTGGGTTCCTCCTAATGCAAGACAATGCTAGACCTCATGTGGCTGGAGTGTGTCAGCAGTTCCTGCAAGAGGAAGGCATTGATGCTATGGACTGGCCCGCCCGTTCCCCAGACCTGAATCCAATTGAGCACATCTGGGACATCATGTCTCGCTCCATCCACCAACGCCACGTTGCACCACAGACTGTCCAGGAGTTGGCGGATGCTTTAGTCCAGGTCTGGGAGGAGATCCCTCAGGAGACCATCCGCCACCTCATCAGGAGCATGCCCAGGCGTTGTAGGGAGGTCATACAGGCACGTGGAGGCCACACACACTACTGAGCCTCATTTTGACTTGTTTTAAGGTCATTACATCAAAGTTGGATCAGCCTGTAGTGTGGTTTTCCACTTTAATTTTGAGTGTGACTCCAAATCCAGACCTCCATGGGTTGATAAATTTGATTTACATTGATCATTTTTGTGTGATTTTGATGTCAGCACATTCAACTATGTAAAGAAAAAAGTATTTAATAAGAGTATTTCATTCATTCAGATCTAGGATGTGTTATTTTAGTGTTCCCTTAATTTTTTTGAGCAGTGTATAAAGCAAACCAGACTGCATAATTTTCTTGTTTTATTTATGGATAGGCAGGGGCATGATCCAACACTCAGACATCATTTACAAACAAAGTATGTGTTTAGTGAGTCTGCCACATCAGAGGCAGGAGGGATGACCAGGGATGTTCTCTTGATAAGTGTGTGAATTAGGCAATTTCCCTGTCCTGCTAAGCATTCAAAATGTAACAAGTACTTTTGGGTGTCAGGGAAAATGTATGGCGTAAAAAGTGCATAATTTTATTTCGGAATGTAGTGAAGGCTCCCGAGTGGCGCATCTGTCTAAGGCACTGCATCTCAGTGCTAGAGGTGCCACTACAGAACCTGGTTTGATCCCAGGCTGTATCACAACCAGCCTTGATCGGGAGTCCCATAGGGCGGTGCACAATTGGCCCAGCTAAATGTAGTAATGAATAAATAGGCTGCATTTCTTTAAATTGAGAATTCTGTGAACGGTCTTGTGCAAGTTTTAAGTTGACACAATACCTATTAGCAAAGGTATCAGCTAGAGATGACTTGCAGGAGCTTGCAGGGGTTTGTAGTTTTGCATGATGTCTACTTTGATGCTAATAAGCATTTTTGAATCTGAGAGTAAATGGAGCCGAATATATTGATATATTTGGTTTTATGGGTATTATGACACTTCCACTGTGTGGTTCTATAGGCTTTGACAATAATACAGTAGGGAAACACCCCCTGTTATATCGTTTCATGAAGTGAGCGCGTCGCTTACACTCAGTCTCCAAGCCTGTAGCCTCTACTTCGGACCTGTCTATTGTGCTTGAGGCTATTTTACAGCAGTTTTTTTGTTGTCGTTTTTTTTACCCCTTTTTCTTCCCAATTTCGTAATGTTCAATTGTGAGTTACAGTCTTGTCCCATCGCTGCAACTCCCGTACGGACTCGGGAGAGGCGAAGGTCGAGAGCAATGCGTCCTCCGAAACACGACCCTGGCAAGACGCACTGCTTCTTGACACGCTGCTCGGTTAACCCAGAAGCACCAATGTATTAGTTCCTTAATATATTTGCTCAAATCATCATCCAGTGCAGTCAGGTCAGTCAGTGTTGGAGTCATTGGTCTGTGTAAAGGAACTTTCATTGGACGGCCAGTTAAGAGCTCATGTGGGCTAAGCCCTATTCCGCGGTTTATACTATTGCACATTTTCATCAGACTAAGGGGAGATACTCTACCCATGACTTCCCTGTGGAGTGGCATGCTTTGGCAAGCCCCCATGTTATGGTTTGATTAACCCTCTCAGTAATCCCTTTACTTTGTGGGTGGTAAATACAAACAAACTTCTGATTTTACATTTACATTTAAGTCATTTAGCAGACGCTCTTATCCAGAGCGACTTACAAACTGGAATGTTAATACATATTCATCCTGGTCCCCCCGTGGGGAATGAACCCACAACCCTGGCGTTGCAAGCGCCATGCTCTACCAACTGAGCCACACGGGACCTCTGATCTATTCCCAATTGGGCAGCCACCTGTGCAACCACATCTCCTGTGAAATGGGTGTCATTTCTGCGGAAAGAACTTCCGGAATACCAAATCTAGGGATAGTTTCGCTACTATTTTAGCATCACCTTCAACCCACCTGGTAAAGCGGTCAATTATTACCAGGCAGTATCTCTTTCTTTCCTTTCATTCATCCATGTCTATGAAATCCATAGCTAAATGGGTGAACGGGCTGGCCGGCGATGGAAATTTCCCTGGTTTCAGGGGGGTACCCTTACAAATGTTGTATTGCATGCATGTAGTACATTTAAACACGTGTGTTTTTCAAATTTTAATCAGATTTGGACAAAACCAGGTGTCAGATATTAGTCGTACCATCTCCCCCCTTGGCGCGTGACCACCCCGTGGGCCAAGCGACAAACAGAGGAGACGAGAGGCAGAGGCAGAACTGGTTTGCCAGAGAGTGATTGCCTCCACAGGCCATCAGGACCTCTGGAGCAGCCCCAAGATTCCCATAAGGGGGGTTTAAAATGAAGGATCCAACCCTTTTTTAAATTTTCGCCTAAAATGACATTCGCAAATCTAACTGCCTGTAGCTCAGGCCCTGAAGCAAGGATATGCATATTCTTGGTACCATTTGAATGGAAACACTTTAAAGTTTTTGGAAATGTGAAAGGAATGTACGAGAATATAACACAATAGATCTGGTAAAAGATGATACAAAGAAAAAAACAATCGTTCTTTTGTATTTTTTTTGTACCATCATCTTTGAAATGCAAGAGAAAGGCCCTAATGTATTATTCCAGCCCAGGGCAATTTAAATGTTGGCCACTAGATGGCAGCAGTGTATGTGCAAAGTCTTAAACTGATCCAATGAACCATTGCATTTCTGTTCCAACTAGATAGTCATGGGTAGAGTATCTCCCCTTAGTCTGATGAAAATGTGCAATAGTATAAACCGCGGAATAGGGCTTAGCCCACATGAGCTCTTAACTGGCCGTCCAATGAAAGTTCCTTTACACAGACCAATGACTCCAACACTGACTGACCTGACTGCACTGGATGATGATTTGAGCAAATATATCAAGACTGCCCAAATGTGCATAAATGGTTTATTAATACATTTTCATGTTCAAAATTATGCACTCTCCTCAAACAATAGAGAGAGAGTGCATAAGAGAGTGCATAATTTTGAACATGAAAATGTATTAATAAACCATTTATGCACATTTGGGCAGTTTTGATACAACATTTGGAACAGATACCTTAAGGTATTCTTTCACTGTTATAGCTATTGTAAATTGGACAGTGCAGTTAGATTAACAAGAATTTAAGCTTTCTGCCAATATCAGATATGTCTATGTCCTGCGAAACTTTCTTCTTACTTACAACCGCATGCTAATCGCATTAGCCTACGTTAGCTCAATCGTCCCGTGGAAAGGACACCGATCCAGAAGAAGTTGTGCATCAGCAGCCTGGTGTTGATCCAGATCAGTGATTTCAGACGTGCAAGTGGAGGAAAGCATAACAGCATAAGAATGGGAACGAGAAGCAGCATTCTTACCAGCAGCATCAGCAGCTGCATTACCTAAACTAATGCTATCACTGTTGCCTGTGTGGGCTCGGACCTTAAGAATAGCTAACTTGGCAGGAAGCAACATAGCTTCAAGCAGGGCTTCTACCTGTAAACGGTGTTTAATAGGGGTACCAGACGCATTAACAAATCCCAACCTTTCCAAACGCCAACCCAGGAGAGGCAAATACCAATGGCGTATGCGGTGTCAGAATAAATGTTAACCTTCAAACCTCTACCTAATTTACATGCTTCAGTAAGAAGAAGAATTATCGCCTGGAGCTACTAGTTCGTTTGGGAGTAGTGGATAAATTCCTTTAAACCTATCCCCGCAGTAGGGAGGGGGTGGTTGAGCATATGGTGGGACGCTGCAATCTAGAGGAAACTTCTCTGTCTTGACGGAGGCAGGGTCTTTAATCTTTGTTAACTGTTTCTTTAAGCAGGTAGCCTTCTGTTGAGTCCAGAATAGGTTACCTTCAGTTTTCAACATTGCTAAAGCAGTCACAGAAAACAGGGTGGATTTTTTTTTCTCTTTCCCTTGGTCTTATTTTCCTGTCTTTTCATGATATTCTGCACATGTTGATACTTGGTTTTATTAAATGACCCATCCGTAGGCCATCTATATTCAGAGGCTTCTTTGGCCCCATCATGCCATTTCTTGAAAACCCAGGTTATGTATTTTCTCCTATTGGGGGTTATTTTCCTACTAAGAACTGTAGAGGGGTGGCGGTTTCATAGCGACTGGTCCCTCAGGCAACTCTGAGCGCCAGCCTGCCATATCTCAAAACATTTAGTTAAAAAAAAAAAATAGGTTCTACGTGTAATGTGAATACAGATAAATTAATGCAAAATAACCCTATATGTGTATAGTCTGTCCCTGTAACGGTTTTCTTCCTGGGATGAAGGAGAGGACCAAAACGCAGCGCGGCTAGTGTTCAACATGATTTAATAAAGAATATATGAGAATACTACAAACAACAAAACAAGAAATGTGAAACCGAAAACAGTCCTATCTGGTGCAGAACAGATGACAGAGACAATGGCAAACACCTGCCTCTGATTGAGAACCATATTAGGCCAAACAATAAACCCAACATAGAAACACAAAACATAGAATGCCCACCCAGCTCACGTCCTGACCAACTAAACAAAGACTAAACAAAGGAAATAAGGTCAGGAACGTGACACTAGTTCCTTCTAAAATAACATGGGTCAGTAACACACGGGTAGGTCTATTTCCTAATACAGCAAGGGTGTATGCATTATGGTTTATACCCCCACAGGCAACTCTTCCAGCATCTGATCCAAATATCCACTCAGTTAATTCAAACACATGGGCATTATATTGTTTATAACTAACTCCTGATTTTAATGTCCCACCTTCCAGTCATACCACACAGAAAACATCATAAACAGAACAATTACAAATTCAGTTATCAGAAAATATTTCAACAGCTCTCTATTCTATCAACAATCAGCGTTTATACTTGGAATTTGTGCTCTAAGTCCTATCACCAAGTCTCATAATCATAAACATTTAATTCAGGAATTTATAACCTATTTCCACCTAGGTGGTCTGTGCTTCCGCCCACGGGTTGTGTAACAATAATTTCACACTTTCAATTATTCCACTATTACAGGTTCGTATAAATGTAATAACGAGGCGCCACTTACTTGCCAGAATGACTCATTAACCACAATGTGCTATAGCCAACTACAGACATTAGATATAACAGGTGTTTGCTTAACTTGTAATTTTGTAGCGCTTGACGTGGATCAATGGTCAGTCCAGCAAAGTGGTCAGTCGCTCCTGGCAAGCTCGCCAAAATGTTGGTCAATTTCTTCAAAAGATGATCAGGTCTATATAATTATCAAACATACATTAGTGATGGAAAGGAAACACAGACTCTTTGTTTAAGTATTAAAATTCTCCTTTAGTAATACAATTGTAGGCAGAAGTTGGTACAGAGTACAGTATATGATAGCTCTCCCCAGGTTCTGCAAAATGTTTAAGACATCCTGTAACTCATATAGCCTCTCCCAGTCATCCTTGCGTGAGTTTCCCTGGCAACAACATTTTAATAAATTTAACCTCCCCCTGACAGCAGCAACCATCTTGTCAGCAATTAAAAGCTCAGAAATGGGTTTGATCGAAACTTGACCTTTCATCACAAGTATAGGGTCATAACAAGGTGAACGAGTCCAAGCATCTTCTGACAGGTGACTGTTTTCATCAGGACTGTGGCAGCCTTGTGTTCTCAGAAAACCAGTCGTATTCTTAGAACCTCAGATAGCCAGGTGGGACCAGGACAGGAGGAGTATGAACGTAGGCGGTTTCCGCCTTCTGATAGTGTCTGAAGGGCACAACACTCAAAACAGGTGTTAAAACACACACACACAGGTCTCCTAAAGAGGAGACCTTACAGTTTGTCATAACACAATTTATTAACTCTTTAAAAGGTAGGAGGCCTTGGTTTAACCCCTTCACACGCATTGCGCATCTACTTGGACAGAATCAGAAGTTTACACAAGAGTGACAAACTCTTCGTTTCCTGGGTACCTCCCTGCAAAGGTAGGCCTCTCTCTCGTCAATGATTATCCCATTGGATAGTGGAGGCTATTATATTGGCTTACAATAAATCAAATCAAATTGTATTTGTCACATGCGCCGAATACGTATGTGCCGAATACGTGAAATACTTACTTTCCCAAAAATGCAGTTAAAAAGTAAGAAAATTAGCAAATAGATCCAAATAAAATAGCAACACAACAAAATAACAATAACAAGGCTATATACAGCTATATAGAAGGAGTACCGGTACTGAGTCAGTACACTGGGATAAGAGGTAGTTGGGGTGATTGACTGAGGTAATATATACATGTAGGTTTGGTTAGGTGATTGATTGAAACACTATGTACATTTAGGTTGGGGTGTAAAGCAGAACGTCTGGGAAGCCATTTAATGAACTGTTCAGCAGTCTTATGGCTATGGGGTAGAAGCTGTTCTGAAGCCTTTTGGTCCCAGACTTGGTGCTCCGGTACTGCTTGCGGAGATGAACAAACTGTCGCTTTGGTGGCTGGAGCAGGCAATGGAGTAGGTTACATTTTTCTGACCTGCTGAAATTGCATCCATTTCATACTTTCTTTGCGCTTTGACCCAAAAAGAACTAGGAAACACAGCCTTTGAATGACATGCTTAGACTTTTATTTTTGTTGAATGCATAACCTGCAAAAGTTTCAGTTCAATAGAGTAACTGACTAAAGAGAAAACACTAGGCTTAAGACGAACCCGATTGCGAGTTCTTCAACAAGTGGGAGCAGCGGCTCCTCAACCTCGGCTCGGAGGAAAAATTAACACCACGGATGATTGCAGAGATTCTTGCTGCCTTCAGAGTTGACATTTCATCTATACTCAAGTCGGAACTCAAGAAGGTGCTCAGTGAGGACTTTCATTTTATTAAGCCGGAGTTACAAGCAGTCAAGAATGAACTCGCAAAGCATACAGCAATGGTTCGTGCTGAACTGGATACAGTTAAGTAAACTATCTCCCACATGAAACAAGTAACAAGTCTTGTTATCATGCTCGTTATTGAAGGAAGCCCTCAAAATGGATAAAGACGTCCTTGTAGACCACTCACATCGGGGCTCTCAAGCAAGAAAGCCTGGCAGAAAACCTTGCGTCATTGTGGCTAAAAAACATTACTTTCAGGATTGTATTGATGTTCTTCGGCGTGCCAGAGAATTTGGACCACTTCAATACAACAGAGCACCAATCTCTATCTTCCCAGACTATGCCCCCAGTGTTGCTCATGATGTGCCGCTTTCAACGATGTGGACGGACCGACGTTCGGTATTGTGTGGCTTTTCCTGCCCAGCTCTGTATAACATACAACGTCACCGAGAAAGAGTGACTATTAAAACCTACCCTAACCAGAAACCCTGGATAGATGGAAGCATTGTCTAAAAATTGAAAGCACAAACGATTTAACCATGGCAAGGTGACTGGGAATATGGCCGAATACAAACAGTGTAGTTATTCCCTCCGTAAGGCAATCAAACAGGCAAAACGTCAGTATAGAGACAATGTGGATTTCAACGGCTCAGACACGAGAAGTATGTGGCAGGGACTACAGACAATCACGGACTACAAAGGGAAAACCAGACATGTCGCGGACACCGACATCTTGCTTCCGGACAAGCTAAACACCTTCTTCACCTACTTTGAGGATAACACAGTGCTACCGATATGGCCGGCTACCAAGGACTGTGGGCTCTTCATGAGTAAGACATTTCAGCGTGTTAACCCTCGCAAGGCTGCCGGCCAAGACTGCGTCCTCAGAGCATGTGCAGACCAGCTGGCTGGAGCGTTTACGGACATATTCAATCTTTCCCTAACCCAGTCTGCTGTCCCCACATGCTTCAAGATGGCCACCATTGTTCCTGTACCCAAGAAAGCAAGGGTAGCTGAACTAAATGACTGCCGCCCCGTAGCACTCACTTCTGTCATCATGAAGTGCTTTGAGAGACAACTCAAGGATCATATCACCTCTACCTTACCTGACACCCTAGACCCACTTCAATAGATCCAATAGATCTACAGACGATGCAATCACCATTGCACTGCACACATCCTATCCCATCTGGACAAGAGGAATACCTATGTAAGAATGCTGTTCATTGACTATAGCTCAGCATTCAATCATAGTACCCTGCAAGCTCATCATTAAGCTCGATGCCCTGGGTCTGAACCCCGTCCTGTGCAACTGGACTTCCAGACGGCACTCCCCAGGTGGTAAAGGTAGGAAACAACAGCTCCACTTCGCTGATCCTCAACACTGGGGCCCAACAGGGGTGCGTGCTCAGCCCCCTCCTGTACTCCTTGTTCACCGATGACTGCGTGGCCACGCACACCTCCAACTGAATCATCAAGTTTACAGACAACACAACATTAGTAGGCCTGATGACCAACAATGACGAGACATTGGAGGAGGTGAGGGCCCTGGAAGTGTGGTACCAGGAAAATATCCTCTCACTCAACGTCAACAAAACCACAGAGCTATTCGTGGACTTCAGGAAACATCAGAGGGAGCACCCACCTATCCACATCGACGGGACCGCAGTAGAGAAGGTGGAAAGTTCCTCAGCGTACACATCACTGACAAACAGAATTTTTTTCAATGTATTTTTTATTTCACCTTTATTTAACCAGGTAGGCTAGTTGAGAACAAGTTCTCATTTGCAACTGCGACCTGTCCAAGATAAAGCATAGCAGTGTGAACAGACAACAACACAGTGTTACACATGGAGTAAACAATAAACAAGTCAATAACATGGTAGAAAAAAGAGAATCTATATACAATGTGTGCAAAAGGCATGAGGAGGTAGGCAATAAATCGAATAATTACAATTTAGCAGATTAACACTGGAGTGATAAATCATCAGATGATCATGTGCAAGTACAGATACTGGTGTGCAAAAGAGCAGAAAAGTAAATAAATAAAAGCATTATGGGGCGTGAGGTAGGTAAATTGGGTGGGCTATATACCAATGGACTATGTGCAGCTGCAGCAATCGGTTAGCTGCTCGGATAGCAGATGTTTAAAGTTGTTGAGGGAGATAAAAGTCTCCAACTTCAGAGATTTTTGCAATTCGTTCCAGTCGCAGGCAGCAGAGAACAGGAAGGAAAGGCGTCCAAATGAGGTTTTGGCTTTAGGGATGATCCGTGAGATACACCTGCTGGAGCGCGTGCTACGGGTTGGTGTAGCCATCGTGACCAGTGAACTGAGATAAGGCGGCACTTTACCTAGCATAGCCTTGTAGATGACCTGGAGCATGTGGGTCTGACGACGAACATGTAGCGAGGGCCAGCCGACTAGGGCATACAGGTCGCAGTGGTGGGTCGTATAAGGTGCTTTAGTAACAAAACGGATGGCACTGTGATAAACTGCATCCAGTTTGCTGAGTAGAGTATTGGAAGCTATTTTGTAGATGACATCGCCGAAGTCGAGCATCGGTAGGATAGTCAGTTTTACTAGGGTAAGTTTGGCGGCGTGAGTGAAGGAGTCTTTGTTGCGAAATAGAAAGCCGACTCTAGATTTGATTTTGGATTGGAGATGTTTGATATGAGTCTGGAAGGAGAGTTTGCAGTCTAGCCAGACACCTAGGTACTTATAGATGTCCACATATTCTAGGTCGGAACCGTCCAGGGTGGTGATGCTAGTCGGGCGTGCGGGTGCAGGCAGTGAACGCAGCGAACGGTTGAAAAGCATGCATTTGGTTTTACTAGCGTTTAAGAGCAGTTGGAGGCCACGGAAGGAGTGTTGTATGGCATTGAAGCTCGTTTGGAGGTTAGATAGCACAGTGTCCAAGGAAGGGCCAGAAGTATACAGAATGGTGTCGTCTGCGTAGAGGTGGATCAGGGAATCGCCCGCAGCAAGAGCAACATCATTGATATATACAGAGAAAAGAGTCGGCCCGAGAATTGAACCCTGTGGTACCCCCATAGAGACTGCCAGAGGACCGGACAACATGCCCTCCGATTTGACACACTGAACTCTGTCTGCAAAGTAGTTGGTGAACCAGGCAAGGCAGTCATTAGAAAAACCGAGGCTATTGAGTCTGCCGATAAGAATATGGTGATTGACAGAGTCGAAAGCCTTGGCCAGGTCGATAAAGATGGCTGCACAGTACTGTCTTTTATCGATGGCGGTTATGATATCGTTTAGTACCTTGAGCGTGGCTGAGGTGCACCCGTGACCGGCTCGGAAACCGGATTGCACAGCGGAGAAGGTACGGTGGGATTCGAGATGGTCAGTGATCTGTTTGTTGACTTGGCTTTCGAAGACCTTAGATAGGCAGGGCAGGATGGATATAGGTCTGTAACAGTTTGGGTCCAGGGTGTCTCCCCCTTTGAAGAGGGGGATGACCGCGGCAGCTTTCCAATCCTTGGGGATCTCAGATGATACGAAGGAGAGGTTGAACAGGCTGGTAATAGGGGGTGCGACAATGGTGGCGGACAGTTTCAGAAATAGGGGGTCAGATTGTCAAGCCCAGCTGATTTGTATGGGTCCAGGTTTTCCAGCTCTTTCAGAACATCTGCTATCTGGATTTGGGTAAAGGAGAAGCTGGGGAGGCTTGGGCGAGTAGCAGCGGGGGGGGGGGGGGGGGGGGGGGGGGCGGGGCTGTTGGCCAAGGTTTGAGTCGCCAGGAGGAAGGCATGGCCAGCCATTGAGAAATGCTTGTTGAAGTTTTCGATTATCACGGATTTAACGGTGGTGACCGTGTTACCTAGCCTCAGTGCAGTGGGCAGCTGGGAGGAGGTGCTCTTGTTCTCCATGGACTTTACAGTATCCCAGAACTTTTTGGAGTTAGAGCTACAGGATGCAAATTTCTGCTTGAAAAAGCTGTCCTTTGCTTTCCTGACTGACTGCGTGTATTGGTTCCTGACTTCCCTGAACAGTTGCATATCGCGGGGGCTCTTCGATGCTATTGCAGTTCGCCACAGGATGTTTTTGTGCTGGTCGAGGGCAGTCAGGTCTGGAGTGAACCAAGGGCTATATCTGTTCTTAGTTCTGCATTTTTTGAACGGAGCATGCTTGTCTAATATGGTGAGGAAGTAACTCTTAAAGAATGACCAGGCATCCTCAACTGACGGGATGAGGTCAATATCCTTCCAGGGTACCCGGGCCAGGTCGATTAGAAAGGCCTGCTCGCAGAAGTGTTTTAGGGAGTGTTTGACAGTGATGAGGGGTGGTCGTTTGACCGCGGACCCGTAGCGCATACAGGCAATGAGGCAGTGATCGCTGAGATCTTGATTGAAGACAGCAGAGGTGTATTTGGAGGGCAAGTTGGTCAGGATAATGTCTATTAGGGTGCCCATGTTTACGGATTTAGGGTTGTACCTGGTGGGTTCCTTGATGATTTGTGTGAGATTGAGGGCATCTAGCTTAGATTCTAGGACTGCCGGGGTGTTAAGCATATCCCAGTTTAGGTCACCTAACAGAACAAACTCTGAAGCTAGATGGGGAGTGATCAATTCACAGATGGTGTCCAGGGCACAGCTGGGAGCTGAGGGGGGTCGGTGGCAGGCGGCAGCAGTGAGAGACTTATTTCTGGAGAGATTAATTTTTAAAATTAGAAGTTCGAACTGTTTGGGCATAGACCTGGAAAGTATGACAGATCTTTGCAGGCTATCTCTGCAGTAGATTGCAACTCCTCCCCCTTTGGCAGTTCTATCTTGACGGAAAGTGTTATAGTTGGGTATGGAAATCTCAGAATTTTTGGTAGCCTTCCTAAGACAGGATTCAGACACGGCAAGGACACCAGGGTTGGCAGAGTGTGCTAAAGCGGTGAGTAAGACAAACTTAGGGAGGAGGCTTCTGATGTTGACATGCATGAGGCCAAGGCTTTTTTGATCACAGAAGTCAACAAATGAGGGTGCCTGGGGACATGCAGGGCCTGGGTTTA
Source organism: Salvelinus fontinalis (assembly GCF_029448725.1). NCBI lineage: Eukaryota > Metazoa > Chordata > Actinopteri > Salmoniformes > Salmonidae > Salvelinus > Salvelinus fontinalis. The sequence continues at coordinate 31,428,043 of NC_074672.1, read as the reverse complement.
CCTCCACATCACCCGAGGAACAGAGGAGTAGTAGGATGAGGGTGCGGCTAAAGGCTATCAAAACTGGTCGCCTAGAGCGTTGGGGACAAGGAATAAAAGGAGCAGATTTATGGGCGTGGTAGAATAGATTCTGGGCATAATGTGCAGACAGGGGTATGGTGGCGCACGGGTACAGCGGAGGCAAGCCCAGGCACTGGGTGATGATAAGAGAGGTTGTATCTCTGGACATGCTGGTCTCAATGGGTGAGGTCATCGCATGTGTGGGAGGTGGGACAAAGGAGGTATCAGAGGTACGGAGAGTGGAACTACGGGGTCCATTGCAAACCAAAACAATGATAACTAGCCTGAACAACAGTATACAAGGTGAATAAAGCATAAAGTGATTGCAGGTCTTGATTGGGAGAGCTAGCTAAAACAACAGGTGAGATAACAGCAGCTAGTCAGCTAACACAGCAACAGCAGGTAAAAATGGTGACGACTAGGCAGAGAGGATCGGATTAACTACACACAGAGCCTGAGTTAAAACACAGAGCCGACAGATAAAACACAAATAAACAGAATGGAGTACCGTGAATTAATGGACAGTCCGGCAGGCATCAGCTATGTAGCCAAGTGATCATAGTGTCCAGGGGGCAGCAGTAGATGGAGCAGGGAAGCCGCCACTAAGCTAGCACGCGGCGTTTAAAGTTAGTAGCCCGGGGGGTGGTCTGCTCAGACGGAGGGGGTCTGCTCAGACGGAGGCCGGTTGAGGGCACAGCGGATGGGGTATTAGTCTGCAGACCAGACGTGGTCGTGTCGACAGAGAATCCAAGCCGGATGGCGATGGCGAAAGAGAGGTTGTGATTGTAGAATTGTGTTTGCTAACTGGTGCTATCTTCGTGGCAGTGGCGCTAGCTGCAGGCTAGCTGTGAGGATCAGAAGTAGTGGCTCAGGGATTACGGCAGGAATCCGGCGTTGTTTGTTGAGAGACAGTCCGATGCTGGTAAATTGGTGAGTAATATCCAGGCTAATAACAGGGCTGGTGTCTGTGCAGAAGGTGAAAGCTGCTAGCAGCGGCTAAAAATGGCTAAATAGCTTGTAGCTGATTAGCTGGTTAGCTACTGGGGGTTCTTGAATGTGTTCCAAAGTTAAAAAATAATAGCGATTCCGTATCACATTGGGTGAGGTAGGTTACCGGAAGGTATAATTGAATTAAAAAATGAAAAGAGATAGATTAAAAAAAATATATATATACAAGAAATATAAAAAATACAAACGTACACGAGAGGACTTAACAAACACGTCTACACTGCTACGCCATCTTGGAACAAATGGTCCACCCACACAGACAGTGTGGTGAAGAAGGCTCAACAGCGCCTCTTCAATCTCAGGAGGCTGAAGAAATTTGGCTTGGCACCTAAAACCCTCACAAACTTTTACAGATGCATAATTGAGAGCCTCTGTCGGGCTGTATCACTGCCTGGTACAGTAACTGTAACATCTGCAACCACAGGGCTCTCCAGAGGGTGGTGCGGTCTGCCCAACAAATCACCGGGGGCAAACTACCTGCCCTCCAGGACACCTACAGCACCCGATGTCACAGGAAGGCCAAAAAGATCATCAACAACAACCACCCGAGCCACTGCATGTTCATCCCGCTACCATCCAAAAGGCAAGGTCAGTACAGGTACATCAAAGCAGGGACCGAGAGAATGAAAAATAGCTTCTATCTCAAGGCCATCGGACTGTTAAAAAGCCATCACTAACACAGAGAGGCTGCCGCCTACATACAGACTTGAAATCTTTGGCCACTCTAACAAATGGATAACTAGTCATTTTATTAATGCCACTTTAATAATGATGTTTACATATCTTGCATTACTCATCCCATATGTGTATACTGTATTTTATACCATCTATTGCATCTTGCCTATGCCGCTCGGTCATTGCTCATCCATATATTTATATGTACATATTCTTAATCCATCCCTTTACTTAGATTTGTGTGTATTAGGTAGTTGTTGTGGAATTGTTAGATTACTTGTTGATATTGCTGCATTGTCGGAACTAGTAGCACAAGCATTTTGCTACACTCGCAATACCATCTGCTAACCATGTGTATGTGACCAATAACATTTTATTTTATTTTATTTGATACCACTGCAGATAGAGTCTCTCTTTTGTAGATACTGTTTAGCGTTTCCAGTGGAATCAGTTGATATTGTTAGTATTAGGTAATGTTAGTGCCTTAGTTGTGGTGAGTCAATTATCCTTTTGTGTTAATGTTTTATTTTATTACCGTGAAGCTGCTCATTTCTATTTCTCGATGGTACCAGTATCCAGGGTAGATAAAGCGCAGTTCTATTTTTAGGTTAAGTAAAATCTTTAAAGAAGTTGCTGCTAACTTAGTGGTATTGCTGTAAAATGTGATTTAAAAAATCTTTTATACTTTCTCTTAAAACAGCCTAGTTTTGGTTTGTAAATAAGTATTTCTTATTTATTTATTATGCACAACTTGTTTAAAATCCTTCTCTATTTCAGCATGGCTTGCTATTTGATAGGTTTAGTGCTCCCCAATACAAGCACATCATGTGTGGATATCGTGCCGTTTTGAGTCAGTCCTTCCCTCCATTATCTCTGCAGATCAATCTGGTTTCATAAAAAAATTGTCATTCTTTTTTCAACATCAGATGTCTTACTTTACATACTTTATAATCCCTCTTCAATTGACACTCCAGAGATATTGTTATCACTTGATGCTGAGAAGGCATTTGATAGGGTGTAGTGGGATTCATTATTTTATACTCTCAAACTATTTGGATTCGGTCCCAATTTTATGTCCTGGATCAAAGTATTTTCCTTCTCCTCTATGGCTGCAGTGCGCACAGATAAAAACTTTGTGTGGGGATTAGCGGTTGCCTTGTTCTATTAGGTGACCACTGTGGGTTTTATTTTTCATACCAGACTTCAGAGTATTGTTTGTTTATGTTTTTTATTCTTCTTCAACTTTTGTGTTTTTTAATTGCTATTTTTGGATAAATGTTTAATGGATCAGTTGTTATTGTAATCTGGCATCTATCCTTTTCCCACCTGACTTTACATGTCTAGGCATAATATCATGAGAAGGACAGCTGGTTGCTCGGTCACTTTTGCTAGCTGGAATGTTAAAACTTTAAATCACGCAGTAAAGCGTAAAATGTTTCTTATTCATTTAAATCACCTTAAAGTAGATATTGCCTTTCTTCAGGAGACACATCTCCGCACTTTCGACCACTCTCGTTTAAAAGGTCAATCATATTATTCCAATTTTCATTCTAAAACTAGAGGAGGAGCCATTTTAATTAGTAAAAACATGCCATTCTCAATGTCAAGTGTAGAGGCAGACTCAGCAGGCCATTTCATTATTGTAGTAGGAAGACTGTATAATACACCTGTTATCTTGGCTAACATTTACGCACCAAACTGGGATAACAGTTCATACTTCACAAATGTATTTTCTCGATCACCAAATATGGACACACACCACCTAATACTAGGTGGTGATATGAATTGTGTACTGTAGCCCAATCTGGATCATAGCTCTCCTAAGATATCATCTTCATAAAAGACAGTATCCACAATCAAGCTATTTCTTAAGACATATGGCATATCTCACGTGTGTGTTTTTGCAATCCCATAGCTAGGGAGTATTATCTTTTCTCATCAGTTCATAAGAATCTTCTCATGTATAGACTACTTTTTCCTAGACAATATATTTCTGCCATTTATCACGGAGTGTGATTACCAAGCTATAGTCATTTCGGATCATTCTCCTCTTACTATGAAATGACTTATACCAAATACACAACCTAATTATCGCCCTTGGTGGCTTAACTCACTACTGCTATCAGAAGAAACCTTTGTTGCTTTTATATCATCTCAAATTGAACTATTTCTCGAGCTTAATCAAACCCCTGGAATGTCTCCTACAGCAGTATGGGAATCAATGAAGGCTAATCTAAGAGGCCAAATTATTTCATACAGCGCAAGATTAAGGAAGTGCAATATTCAACGCCTAGGGGAACTTAAAATTGGATTTGGACACTCATCATCCACAGATTTAGATTAAACAACGTTTGACAATTAAGACAGAGTTTGATCTTCTTTCAACTCGACAAGCTGAAAATCTAATTTGTAAATCTCTATTCAAGAATTTAGAACATGGAGAGAAATCAGGGAAAATGCTAGCACACCAGCTGCATCAGAGAACCGCAAATCAAACCATACTGTACCTGAGATAACTGACAATCTGGGTAACAAATGTATTGATCATTTAGAGGTCAATTCATGCTTTCATAACTTTTACTCACAATTATTTCGGAATCTGCTGGTAATGCTACCTTACTCGACACCTTCTTTGAGAGCTTATATATTCCAACAGTTGAACCTGAGATAGATGCTGAATTAGAAGAACAGTTATCTGTAGAAGAGATTATGTTGGCAATAAAAATGTATGCAGTGTGATAAATCCCCTGGACCCAACAGATTTCCGGGCAAAAAAAAAAAAAACTCTCCCCTCTCTTGCTTTCCGTATTTGAGGAATTATTCTCCTCAATCTCTTTGCCCGCAACAATGAGACAAGCATGTGTTTAACTTATCCTGAAAAAAATTTAAACTCTTGAGTGTGGTTCATATAGGCCAATTTCTTTACTGAATTGCGATGTAAATAGACTTTCTAAGATGATTGCCTGCCGTTTTGAGTCAGTCCTTTCCTCCATTATCTCTGCAGATCAATCTGGTTTCAATAAAAAATTGTCATTCTTTTTTCAACATCAGATGTCTTACTTTACATACTTTATAATCCCTCTTCATTTGACACTCCAGAGATATTGTTATCACTTGATGCTGAGAAGGCATTTAATAGGGTGTAGTGGGATTCATTATTTTATACTCTCAAACTATTTGGATTCGGTCCCAATTTTAAGTCCTTGATCAAAGTATTTTCCTTCTCCGCTGTGGCTGCAGTGCGCACAGATAAAAACTTTTCATCCTATTTCCAACTTCAACATGGGAAAAAACAGGGTTGTCCTCTATCCCCTCAGCTGTTTGCCATCACAAAACACCACCATCAAAGATTTTCGAAGAGGGCATAAAGTTTCACTCTATACGGATGACATGCTATTATCTATGTCTAACCCTTTAACTGGTCTTCCAGAGATCCAGTTTCTACTAAAGACATTTGCTAAAATATCCGGGTATAAGGTTAATCTACAAAAAAAAAAAAAAGTGAATTGATGCCTATTAATCCTTCTACCACGCAAACATGTTTTAGTCATGTGCCCTTCAGAGTGACTACACATTTGGGTCACACACAATTTCAAAGATATCTATAAAGCCAATTTCCCTCCCTTGATTCTCTGCCTGAAACAGGAACTTGAACGCTGTGATTTACTTTAATTTTCTTTGGGTGTAAGAATTAACACTGTTAAAATGAATGTATTACATATGTTTTTATACTTATTTCAATGTATTGCTATCTTTCTGACATTTGTTTTTTATCTCCATAGATAAACTGATATCTGCTTTTATCTGGAACAAGAAAAACCCTTGGATAAGTACGAGCGTATTGCAGAGGTCTCGCCCCCAGGGTGTTTTAGCACTTCTGAACTTTCAATATTATTACTGGGCAGCTAATATAAGAATCATTCTATACTGGGTGACAGAAATCCCTGATGTTACAGGCCCGAAGAGATCTCATCCTGTGGTCCCACCTCCTTAGCTGCCTTACTCGGCTCAAAACTTGCATTAGCTCAGCCTGTTTCCAAATGCACTTAAAACCCGGTTGTGAAACATTCTCAAAAAATCTGGAAACAGTTCAAGCGATTGTTTGGTCTCAGTGAATTTTCAACTTCTGCCCCATTATTAAAGAAACGTACATTCTCCTCCATCATTATTAGACCAGGTGTTTCATATCTGGTCTGGAAAAGGGATCTCGTCACTGAATGACTTGTACATTGATAAAGATTTAGTATTTTTTGAACAGTTAGTACAAAAGTTCAATATTCCTAGATCCCATTTGTATAGATATATTGCTATTGCGTAGTTTTGTATATTTTTACTGTAGTCACTTTCCATCACGCCCACCTAACTCCCTTCTAGATTCTATTTTTAAAGTGAACCCTTTATCAAGGGGACATAAGCTTGATCTATACGTTATTAAACTTGAACTATCTGGATTCCCTGAAATCTCTTAAGAACCAATGGGAAGAGGATTTAGGTGACCAACTTTCAGACGAAACTTGGCAGAGTATGCTTCATAGAATACATTCTTCATCCGTATGTCTAAGACATTCTGTAATTCAATTTAAAATAGTTAATCGGCTGCATTGGTCAAAGGCAAAATTATTCAAGATTAGACCAAAAATAGATTCCACTTGTGACCGATGTATGCAGGCTCCCCTGCTACTTTATTACAAATGTTTTGGAAATGCCAGAAATTGACAGATTTCTGGAAATCAATTTTAGTTTTCTAAGATACTGGAGAGACCTATAGAACCTTCTGCCTTTATTGCATTATTCGGAGTGGCACCACAGGAGGCCACTCTAAACAGTTCTATTGAGTGGCACCACAGGAGGCCCCTATAAACAGTTATATGGGAAACATGCTGGCATGTATTACTCTTCTAGCTAGACATTTGGTACTATTTAAGTGGAAGGATTACATTTTATAATATCTGTCAACCTTTCTAGAAGACATGGACCCAGCTAATTTCACAACTCCGTAAACCAACCCAAATTAGAATTTATATATATATATATTTTTAATTACCTTTTTGTTTTATAATATCTTTGTATTTGTTTTACTGTTACTATATTACTCATTGTATATCATAGATGGTTTAAGTCTTGTTTCGGGGGTGGGGCTCTTTTAGGACATGGGTCCTAAAATATTTGATTTGGTAGGGGATCCGTGTGTGTTCTGCCCTCTACTTGTTCTGCCTGTTAACTGTATAATCATAAAGAATGCCACAAAAAAAGATGCTGCCAATGGTACAGCTGTAGAACTTTTTGAGGATCTGAGGGCCCATGCCAAATCTTTTCAGCCTCCTGAGGGGGAAGAGACATTGTCGTGCTGTCTTCACAACTGTGTTGGTGTGTTTGGACCGTCCAAACAGGAACTTGAAGCTCTCAACTGTCTCCACTCCAGTCCAGTAGATGTGAATGGTGACGTGCTCGGCCTTTCTTTTCCTGTAGTCCACGATCAGCTCCTTTGTCTTGCTGAGATTGAGGGAGAGGTTCTTGTCCTGGCACCATACTACCAGGTCTCTGACCTCCTCCCTGTAGGCTGTCTCATCGTCATTGGTGATTAGGTCTACCACCTTTATGTTGTCAGAAAACTTAATGATGGTGTTGGAGCTGTGTGCGGCCATGCAGTAATGGGTGAACAGAAGGAGGCTAAGTACGCACCCCGAGGGGCCCCCGTGTTGAGGGTCAGTGTGGAGGATGTGGTATTGCTTACCCTCACCACTTGGGGGCGACTGGTCAGAAATTCCAGTATCCAATTGCAGAGGGAGGTGTTTAATCCCAGGGTCCTTAGCTTAGTGATGAGCCTGGAGGGCACTATGGTGTTGAATGCTGAGCCGCAGTCAAGGAACAAAATTCTCATGAAGGTGTTCCATTTGTCCAGGTGGGAAAGGGCAGTGTGGAGTGCAATAGTGATTGCATCATCTGTGGATCTCTTGGGGCGGTATGCAAATTGGAGTGGGTCCAGGGTGATGGTGTTGATGTGAGCCATGACCAGCCTTTCAAAGCATTTCATGGCTACAGATGTGAGTGCTCCGAGCCGATAGTCAGGTTACCTTGGCGTTCTTGGGCACGGGGACTATGGTCTGCTTGAAACATGTGGTATTACAGACTGGGTCAGGGAGAGGTTGAAAATGTCAGTGAAGACACTTGCTAGCTGGTCAGCAAATGCTCTGAGTACGCATACTGATAATCTGTCTGGGCCTGCGGCATTGTGAATGTTAACCTGTTTAAAGGTCTTACTCACATTGGCTACGGAGAGCGTGATCACACAGCTGGTGCTCTTATGCATTTTTCAGTGTTGCTGGCCTTCACGTGAGCATAGATGGTATTTAGCTCGTCTGATAGGCTTGCATCACTGGGCAACACGCAGCTGGGTTTCCCTTTGTAATCCGTGATACTTTGCAAGCCATGACACATCGGACGAGCGTCAGAGCCGGTGTAGTAGGATTCAATCTTAGTCCTGTATTGACACTTTGCCTGTTTGATAGTTTGCCGGAGGGCATAGCAGGATTCTTTTATCAACTTCTTGGGCATCTCCTTACAAGAGATTTGCGATGAGGCACGTTTGGCCTCCCCTCATACATTTATGAGGTTCTACCTACTGGATGCCACTTCACTTTCCTTGGCACATACTGTTCTCAATGTCAGATCCTCTGAGGGAGGTTAATGTTGGGACTAACCTGGCTTCGGAGAGTGTGGTCATGTGTTTACAAGCATGACAGCTGTACTTTTAGATATAGTTGACGCAGCTTGTTTACCATTAGCTACTGTGTTCCTCTGTGTTTCTCAACGAGTTCAACGCACTTGAATGCATCAAACTGGTAATTACGATTTCACAAATGGTAAGTACCACCTTCCCACTTGGAAGGGCCGGCCCTAGACATAAGCAACATAAGCAGTCGCTTAAGGCCCCCGGCCGCTAGGGGGGCTCCAACCAAATTGTTATTATGTGTATGACCCATGGCAGAATTTTTTATTTAAGACTTCAATTTGTTCTCTCCGCCGTCAAGAGGGAGACCACTAAAACGTTTTACCTGTGAGATGGGAGACCCCCAAACGAAATATTGCTTAGGGTCCCCAAAAAGCTAGGGCCGGCCCTGCCACTTGGTTATGAAAGCAGCATTAGGCTAGGCCTACTGTTGTTTCAACAACATGCCTGACTCAGACCACGTTTAGCTGCAGACAGCGTTCCCTTTGTTGTAGACGACCAACCCAGCAAATGTCTTTTTCAGGTACAAAATAACAAACAGAAAACATCATTAAAGACAACATGGTCATGCACACACAGACACATTTTAAGGTGCTACTTTATTACAAAAGTAAAAACTTGAGACTTTTATATTTTATGAATGATTATAAAACATTTACAATCTTTTGCACATTTTCACATTATGTTCTATTATATTGTTTTCCACGTTAAAACCCTGTGTCATCTTAAAACCAAAATACAACATAGGCCACAGCGCTGCCACTCACAAGCCGTTGGCGTTCACAGGCCCATAAACCAATTATTGGAAAATATTAGAATTAATATAGGGGATAACACTTCTGCTCCACTACACGCGTCATCATCAATGTGCCATCAATGTGACGTTCTACCTGCTACACAGAAACCAACCAAAATCAACTATATTTCTCATTATTTCAATTCACAAGATAGATTGAAAGAGAGCGTCAGCCATTGAGAATTGAACATCAGCGATTCTTGAAAAGTAGACTAGCTCATCATTGCTCCAACGTAAAACCACAACATTTGTGATAACCATCAATATATCAACTAACATCAAGTCTTTCAGCATTCAACCAATAACAAATAGTTCTGTAGAACATCAAAACAACAATATTTCACATGATGCATGCCTCAAAATGTAGGCTATTTATGTGAGCGTGTCTTTGTCAGATATGTTTGTGCTAAACTGAGAGGCAAAATGAAATGAATTGATGCACAATACATTATTTGCCATAATATGCATTTTCAAAATATATTTTAAAGTACTGTTTAGCTTTCATTTGGTCCTGGTCCGTCCATGTCTTTGTCAATTTAGTCTGTGCTAAACGGGTTGAATGAAAAGTTTGTGAATTTCCTCAGGAGACTAGCAGTGGCAGTGCTGGATGACAAAATATATGTTCCCAAAGCTGCTTAAATCATCTCAGCTGTTAGTCATTGGTCATATCACACACACCAATAAAACTGCACTATTGATGTTGAAAGCATGCAGGGTCGGCATGACCCCCAGGCAGTCCCTCTTCCCCTCCACCCCCATATCGCTCCCTTGGTCCCTCAGAAGAAGCAACATCAAAGGCCCATCTCCACCAGCACAGAGAGGAGAGGGGAAAAGAGAGAGGAGATAAGAGCGGAAAAAGAGAGAAGAGAGGGAGGATAATACAGGGAGTAGAACCAGAGTATGCTTCCTCCCTCCTACTGGCAACCTCCTGACAGTTTCATAATTTGGAGCATGGAGAGAGGAAGGTGTGTGTGTGTCTGTCTCTCTCTCTCTCTCTCTCTCTCGCTCTCTCTCTCAGCCAGAGCTAATCCACAATTGGAATGTTTTTTTTCTTCTCCCATGACAAAACAGGAAAACAAAAAACAAACATTAGGAAGTAAATAAAGTACTACAGTATTTTCTTTTTTCATTTGGTCAAAAACATGCATTATGTTTCAAGCAGGAAAATTGCACCAATAGTATTAAACACAGTACACGTAGCGTCTCCATGGCAGTGGCATAAGCTATTTAAACACAATAGGTAAACATTTCTTTTTACATAAACTGCATTAAGAAAATACAGAATGCATTTCATAAGATGTATTTCATAGTAAACCTATACACACCTATACATCTTATAGAACTACATCTTCCACGCGCTCTCCTAACGTTAGATGGCCTAACACATACTGCTGTTATTCATCCCTCATATACCTCTCTGTCCCTGAGCACTTTGTGTCCCTCTTTACATTTTGACTTGAAAACACCCCTTTATTAAACCCTAATGTCACTGTTTTTCTTCTTAAGTTCATACATCACATTTCCCCCAAGAGCTACATGGGAAACAGCTTGTTTACAATAGAACACAACTTTCAGCACAGGCAAAAGACGCTCACTGGTCATTTTATGCCCAACACTATATTTTCTTTGGATTCCAACCCCTCAATGGCTGTTCCAACCGACAGACAGACTGCGGCCCAGAGTGCAGCAGTAGAGTCCTGGCATTGACTTCAGCCTGTGAAGCGAATCAGGAGCCTGCTACACAAACGGCCTTCACTGCAGTAACTCCATGAAACCGCCAATAGCCCTACAACTCTCCAAGACTCCATTACCTTGGCCATAAAATAAAATGTTAGCAATGCCCCAGAGGTCCTGGGCAGAGATTGTGAAATCGGTTGCCTTTCTCCTTCAGAGAAAGATCTCCCCAGCCCACGCCGTGTCCCTGACCCGTTGGCTTTGCCCTGTGTATCTCTGCCAAGATTGCGTGTGTGTTTTGCCATGCAAATAACATTATTTTAAGCTCCAGGAGTTTTGAAAACAAAGAACGTGAATAACAACTTACAATAAATTAAATCTGACTAAAGTATAGCCAAATCAGTACTCTTTATGACAGCTCACCCCAAAATTCTACTTATATGGTGCCAATCACCCCCATTCATTTGAGAATAAGACTACACCACAGAACGTGTGTTATTTGGATTCCACTCGACATTAGACCACTTTTGAGATGTGAAAAGGGAAGACTTAGGTGTGGGGTCAAACTGTCCCTATAAGTGTGTCAGTTGTTGCTCTGTGGTCAGTCACTGTGGTTAAAGCTCAGTGGTTCTGGATGGAATTAACAGTGTGAGGCAACCTGAGGCGGACCACTGCTTCGCTTGAACTGTGTCACCACTGACAACAAGAACAAGGCCATTTTACCCTGCCCTATCAACCGGCTGAGCTCAATACAACTCTACAAGATGAATATCAGAGTCAGAAAGTTGGTCAAGATCTCCCAGCATATAACTCTGATGCATGTACTTCAGATGTATAGTGAGTGATTGCTCTATGACTCCTTCATACAAAGACCCTTCCAGTTACAAGACATCTTCAGTGTGTGTATCTGTGGTTAGGGGCAACTTCTACCTTGAATACCAAGGAGTAAAGAGTGTACAGGAGAGTGTTGGTTTGGAGCCAAGATCACCTCCTCCAGGTCAGAGCATGTTAACGTACACGTACTGTATAGACCTAGGCTACATGTCAGATTTTTCGCTCAAAGTCAAACCATATCTGCCCTGCCCAGCAACAGAGAGAGGACCTGTTTGATATGTTTGCTTAAGGAGAGCTAACCACAGCCAATCTCCCAGACTCCCATCTGCTTCTATTACATAATTCCCAGCACAAGGTGTGTGTGTGTGTGTGTGTGTGTGTGTGTGTGTGTGTGTGTGTGTGTGTGTGTGTGTGTGTGTGTGTGTGTGTGTGTGTGTGTGTGTGTGTGTGTGTGTGTGTGTGTGTGTGTGTGTCTGTATGTGTTTGTGTTTAATCCTTCCATGAGTCTCTGAGGCGTGGATTTAAACTTGTTAAAATCAGTAATATATTCAAACCCTTTTTACCACCAGTGACATCATCAGTAATGTCATCAGGGGGTTGGAACTTAGAAGTGAAGCCATCCTGGAGTCTACACACTTCTACTCTCTGTCATCTTTGTGAGAATGTGTTTTCATACACAACAATGTTTGCGTACAGTGTGTGTGTGTGTGTGTATCTGTTATTGTGTGTTATGTTATTTTGGGGGATTGTGTGTCGCTCTGTACACAAGCCATGCTTTATTAACGGTACCATATTTATACAAAAATAAATCTATATGTAAAATGTCACACAAATGGTAAGGTAAGGTGAACAGTGACACTGTCATCCAGTTCATAACATGATGCTCAGTCTGGTCTGGTTGGGACCTGTTTGAGTCTGGCTGAGAGGGTGCAGTCCAGACTGGGTTAGCCAGACTGGCTCTGCGGTAAAGCTCAGAGATGCAGGGTAGATAGGGTTCTGTTGAGTCCAGGGGTGAAAATGAGGGGAAACCCCTCAGGTTCTTCTGTGTGGCTCAGTTGGAAGAGCATGGAGTTTGCAATGCCAGGGTTGTGGGTTCAATTCCCATGGGGGACCAGTAAGAAAATGTATGTACTCACTGCTGTAAGTTGCTCTACTGTGTACAAGAGTGTCTGATAAATGACCTGGGCTCCTATCCAATGTTCAACTGGCCTGGAACCCCTATATGGGCTTCCACAGTCTGACCCGTTCCCACCACTGGTTGGGTCTGGTGCCTGACCCTGGGTTGAGATACTGTTTGAATGCATAACACTTGCTGCTTGATTTCACTCGTTGGTAAAGAGCATGTTTCCCCAAAGTTGGTCCTGGGGCCCCCCTGGGTGCGTTTTTGCCTTAGCACTACACAGCTGATTCAAATAATCAAAGCTTGATGATGAGTTGGTTATTTGAATCAGCTGTGTAGTGAAACGGCAAAAACCAATACCCTTAACACCTAGAGGTCAAACAGGGGAATGGTTCCATGAGTTTTTAGAAACACTTCCAATAAGGGCTGTGGTTCGTGTGTTTCGTGTAGGCTTACCCTGGTGTAAATCTCTATAGACAAGGTGAATTCTAGCAATATATTTAACTTCTTATGGCTGCAGGGGCAGTATTGAGTAGCTTGGATGAAAGGTGCACAGAGGTGCCCATAGTAAACTGCCTGCTCCTCAGTCCCAGTTGCTAATATATGCATATTATTGGATAGAAAACACTCTGAAGTTTCTAAAACTTGTGTATGTGTGTGTGTGTGTGTGTGTGTGTGTGTGTGTGTGTGTGTGTGTGTGTGTGTGTGTGTGTGTGTGTGTGTGTGTGTGTGTGTGTGTGAGCCAGTGTCTCTCAGCTACAGGCCAGTGACGTACATCTCCATCCCGTCGTTGAAGGTGAAGATGGTGGTGGTGCTGGCACTGTTGGCCCCCTGTTTCACATCGCTGATGGTCTCATAGAAGTTCTCCTCCCCAGGCAAGGCCCTAGATGGAGGGGCCGGGGGGCATGCTGGAGGTTCCTGGGGGCATGGGGCCTCTGGAGACGATGCTCCCTGCTGAGGAGGCTTCTTCCTGGGCTTTAGTGTAGCGTTCGCCCCCAGCGCACCGTTATTGGTTCCTGCCCACTCACGTTTCCGGTGGGAGTCGATAGTGGTGTACGCCGGGTCCGGCTCGGCCACCACACAGGTGGGCCAGGACTTGTCGCCGACGGGCTCGTAGCAGGGCTCCTCATGGGATCGGGCCTGGCCACCCTGGATCTCCCGACCGCCACCCCACGTCCCGTTCCCTCCCTCATTCCCTCCTGCTCCTCCTCCCCTACCTCCTCCATTCTTCCCCCCAGGGCAGTGGTTGCGGGGGAGGGTCTTGGCTGCACTGTGGTCTGGGGAAGGTTTCTTCTTCTGTGGTTTACACACGGTGGAGTAGGTGTCTGTGATCTGAAGATGAGAGAGGGAGAGACACTAAGCTATCACATATAGTACAACTGTTGAAGTTGTGGCTACACACATCTTACACATGCAGACTTGTTCAACAGGGAGAAGGCTATAACACAGCTTATACAGTCTCACTTACAGTACATGGAAATAAAGGACAATATGACCGACCACAATGATTTACTTAAGAAGTTTTGTAATTTAATGTCCTAAATTGTCTTTTTTTATTATACATGCAGTGTATTCGGAAAGTATTCAGACCCCTTGAATTTTTCCACATTTTGGTACGTTACAGCCTTATTCTAAAATGGACTAAATTGTTGTGTTCCTAATCAATCTACACACAATCTACACACAATACCCCCATAATGACAAAGCAAATGTATATATAAAAAAACTGAACTATCACATTTACATAAGTATTCAGACCCTTTACTCAGTGCGTTGTTGAAGCACCTTTGGCAGCGATTACAGCCTCGAGTCTTATTGGGTATGATGCTACAAGCTTGGCACACTTATACTTGGGGAGTTTTCCCCATTCTTCTCTGCAGATCCTCTCAAGCTCTTTCAGGTTGGATGGGGAGCATCGCTGCACAGCTATTTTCAGGTCTATCCAGAGATGTTCGATTGGGTTCAAGTCCGGGCTCTGGCTGGGCCACTCAAGAGATTAGTCCCGAAGCCCCTCTTGTGTTGTCTTGGCTGTGTGCTTAGGGTCATTGTCCTGTTGGAAGGTGAACCTTTGCTCCAGTCTGAGGTCCTGAGCTCTCTATAGAAGGTTTTCATCAAGGATCTCTCTGTACTTTGCTCCGTTCATCTTTCCCTCGATCCTGACTATTCTCACAGACGCTGCCGCTGAAAAACATCCCCACAGCATGATGCTGCCACCACCATGCTTCCCTGTAGGGATGGTGCCAGGTTTGATCAATTGAAACAGGATTCACCTGATGTAAATTTCGAGTCTCATAGCAAAGGGTCTGAATACTTAAGTAAATAAAGTATTTCTGGTTCTTATTTGTAATAAATTTGCACACATGTTATTATGGGGTATTGTGTGTAGATAGATGAGCTAAAAAAGTATGGAATCCATTTTAGAATAAGGCTGTAACGTAACACAATGTGGAAAAAGTGAGGGGTCTGAATACTTTCCAAATGCACTGTACTCTGTAGACAGGCCCATGCCAAAAGTTTAACACTGTATGAAAATCCCTTGGGGTCTGAGAGAGCTAGAGAATGAGAGAGATATGGAGAACGATAGGTAAAGAGAGAGAGAGCTGATTGCTCAGCATTTCTCAGCTTTTCTCATGAGCAGTAGAGCAGAGGTGCCAGTCCGGGTGTGAACATGGAAGACACCCATGACCGTATCACAAACTCCTTTGGGACACCTCTCTCCTAATAAAACGATGACACAGGAGATCACAAGGTCAGTGAAATTAAATGCCTCTGCAAGGTTCTACACATGCCGTTTGGTTGTGAAAATGTTAAAGACTTAAGAGCTCCAGTAGTTACACTCCCTCACTCACTCACTCACTCACAATCAAACTCACACTCACTCACTCACTCACTCACTCACTCACTCACTCACTCACTCACTCACTCATTGAGAAGCATGTTTTAGAGTTTTGGCTGGCATCCAGATCCCTGACACACACCATTCTATTTTCTCCACTACTTGTCCGGGCTGACTGTGGTGAAATGTAACTGGTTTATCCTGTGGTTAGGTAACTCTGCCACTCAACCCAGCCACAGCACACAGCAGGCTGATAACACAGTTTACTCTAGCTTATCCTGCCTGGGAAAAATGGGTCAGGTTACTGCACTGTGCAAGTAGTGTCAACACACACACACAGGCCTTGCATACTTTAGGTGCAGGCTGACACACAGACAGACAGTCACGAGGGCAATAAATCCTCACCATATCATTAAAGGCATCAGGCCTGCTGTACGTTTCACATGTAGAATACAAGTATTGAATTGAGCATACAGTGCATTCGGAAAGTATTCAGACCTCTTGACCTTTTCCACATTTTGTTACGTTGCATCCTTATTCATTTATTTTATTTTATTGTTTAATTCACCTTTACTTAACCAGGTAGGCTAGTTGAGAACAAGTTTTCATTTACAACTGCAACCTGGCCAAGATAAAGCAAAGCAGTGCGACACAAACAACAACATAGAATTGCACATGGAATAAACAAACATACAGTCAATAATACAATAGAAAAAGTCTATATACAGTGTGTGCAAATGAGGTAGGATAAGGGAAGTAAAGCAATAAATAGGCCATAGTGGCAAAATAAATACAATATAGCAATTAAACACTGGAGTGATAGAGGTGCAGAAGATGAGTGTGCAAGTAGAGATACTGAGGTGCAAAGGTGCAAAATAAAATAAATTATTAACAGTATGGGGATGAGGTACTTGGATGGGCTAATTACAGATGGGCTATGTACAGGTGCAGTGATCTGTGAGCTGCTCTGACAGCTGGTGCTTAAAGCTAGTGAGGGAGATATGAGTCTCCAGCTTCAGTGATTTTTGCAGTTCGTTCCAGTCATTGGCAACAGAGAACTGGAAGGAAAATCGGCCGAACGAGGAATTGGCTTGGGGGTGACTAGTGAAATATACCTGCTGGAGCGCATGCCAAGTGTGGGTGCTGCTCTGGTGAAGAGTGAGCTGAGATAAGGCGGGGCTTTACCTAGCAAAGACTTATAGATGATCTGGAGCCAGTGGGTTTGGCGATGAATATGAGGCGAGGGCCAGCCAACGAGAGCGTATAGGTCTCAGTGGTGGGTAGTATATGGGGCTTTGGTGACAAAACGGATGGCACTGTGATAGACTGCATCCAATTCGCTGAGTAGAGTGTTGGAGGCTATTTTGTAAATGACAGGGCCGAAGTCAACGATCGGTAGGATAGTCAGTTTACGAGGGTATGTTTGGCAGCATGAGTGAAAGAGGCTTTGTTGCGAAATAGGAAGCCGATTCTAGATTTAATTTTGGATTGGAGATGCTTAATGTTAGTCTGGAAGGAGAGTTTACAGTCTAACCAGACACATAGGTATTTGTAGTTGTCCACATATTCTAAGTCAGAACCGTCCAGACTAGTGATGCTGGACAGGCGGGCAGGGGTGGGCAGCGATCGGTTGAAGAGCATGCATTTAGTTTTACTTGCTTTTAAGAGCAGTTGGAGGCCACGGAAGGAGAGTTGTATAGCATTGAAGCTCGTCTGGAGGTTGGTTAACACAGTGTCCAAAGAATGGCCAGAAGTATACAGAATGGTGTCGCCTGCGTAAAGGTGGATCAGAGAATCACCAGCAGCAAGAGCGAAATCATTGATGTATACAGAGAAAAGAGTTGGCCCGAGGATTGAACCCTGTGGCACCCCCATAGAGGCTGCCAGAGGTCCAGACAACAGGCCCTCCGATTTGACACACTGAACTCTGTCTGAGAAGTAGTTGGTGAACCAGGTTGGGCAGTCATTTGAGAAACCAAGGCTGTTGAGTCTGCCGATAAGAATGTGGTGATTGACAGAGTCGAAAGCCTTGGTCAAGTCGATGAATACAGCTGCACAGTATTGTCTCTTATCGATGGCGGTTATGATATCGTTTAGGACCTTGAGCGTGGCTGACGTGCACCCATGGCCAGCTCTGAAACCAGATTGCATAGCGGAGAAGATACGGTGGGATTCGAAATCGTCGGTGATCTGTTTGTTAACTTGGCTTTCGAAGATTTTAGAAAGGCAGGGAAGGATGGGTATAGGTCTATAACAGTTTGGGTCTAGAGTGTCTCCCCCTTTGAAGAGGTGGATGACCGCGGTAGCTTTCCAATCTTTGGGGATCTCAGACGAACCGAAAGAGAGGTTGAACAGGCTAGTAATAGGGGTTGCAACAATTTCGGCAGATCATTTTAGAAAGAGAGGGTCATTTTGCAGCTCTTTCAGAACATCAGCTGTCTGGATTTGGGTGAAGGAGAAATGGGGAGGCTTGGGCGAGTTGCTGTGGGGGGTGCAGGGCTGTTTACCGGGGTAGGGGTAGACAGGTGGAAAGCATGGCCAGCCGTAGAAAAATGCTTATTGAAATTCTCAATTATCGTGGATTTTTCGGTGGTGACAGTGTTTCCTAGTCTCAGTGCAGTGGGCAGCTGGGGAGGAGGTGCTCTTATTCTCCATGGACTTCACAGTGTCCCAGAACTTTTGGGAGTTTCTGCTACAGGATGCAAATTTCTGTTTGAAAAAGCTAGCCTAAGCTTTCCTAACTGCCTGTGTACATTGGTTCCTAACTTCCCTGAAAAGTTGCATATCGCGGGGGGCTATTCGATGCTAATGCAGTACGCCACAGGATGTTTTTGTGCTGATCGAGGGCAGTCAGGTCTGGAGTGAACCAAGGGCTATATCTGTTCCTGGTTCAACATTTTTGGAATGGGGCATGCTTATTTAAGATGGTGAGGAAAGCACTTTTAAAGAATAACCAGGCATCCTCTACTGACGGAATGAGGACAATATCCTTCCAGGATACCCGGGCCAGGTCGATTAGAAAGGCCTGCTTGCTGAAGTGCTTTAGGGAGCGTTTGACAGAGATGAGGGGTGGTCTGTACTTAAAATGGATTAAGTAATTCTTTTCCCTCATCAATCTACACACAATACCCCATAATTACAAAACAAAAACAGGTTTTTAGAAATGTTTGCAAATGTATAAAAACACAAAAATCAGAAATACATGATTTACATAAATATTCAAACCCTTTGCTATGAGACTCGAAACTGAGCTCAGGTGCATCCTGTTTCCATTGATCATCCTTGAGATGTTTCTACAACTTGATTGGAGTCCATCTGTTGTAAATTCAATTGATTGTACATGATTTGGAAAGACACACACCTTTCTATATAAGGTCTCACAGATGACAGTGGATGTCAGAGCAAAAACCAAGCCATGAGGTTGAAGGAATTGTCTATAGAGCTCCGAGACAGGATTGTGTCGAGGCACAGATCTGGGGAAGGGTACCAAAACATTTCTGCAGCACTGAAGGTCCCCAAGAACACAGTGGCCTCCAACATTCTTAAAAGGAAGAAGTTTGGAACCACCAAGACTCTTCCTAGAGCTGGCCGCCCGGCCAAACTGAGCAATCAGGGGAGAAGAGCCTTTGTCAGGGAGGTGACCAAGGACCCGATGGTCACTCTGACAGAGCAGATGTGTTGTTACCTACCCTTGCCACCTGGGGGGCGGCCCGTCAGGAAGTCCAGGATCCAGTTGCAGAGGGAGGTGTTGAGTCCCAGGGTCCTTAGCTTAGTGATGAGCTTTGAGGGCACTATTGTGTTGAACGCTGAGCTGTAGTCAATGAACAGCATTCTCACGTAGGTGTTTCTTTTGTCCAGGTGTGAAAGGACAGTGTGGAGATACAATAGAGATTGCATCATCTGTGTATCTGTTGGGGCGGTATGCAAATTGGAGTGGGTCTAGGGTTTCTGGGATAATGGTGTTGATATGAGCCATGACCAGCCTTTCAAAGCACTTCATGGTTACAGACGTGAGTGCTATGGGTCGGTAGTCATTTAGGCAGGTTACCTTGGTGTACTTGGGCACAGGTACTATGCTGGTCTGCTTGAAACATGTTGGTATTACAGACTCGGTCAGGGACAGGTTGAAAATGTCAGTGGAGACACTTGCCAGTTGGTCAGCGCATGCTCGGAGTACACGTCCTGGTAATCCGGTGAAGCATGGTGGTGGCATCATCATGCTGTGGGAATGTTTTTCAGCGGCAGCGTCTGGGAGACTAGTCAGGATCAAGGAGTATAAAGAGCAAAGTATAAAGAGATCTTTGATATAAACCTGCTCCAGTGCGCTCAGGACTTCAGACTGGGGCGAAGGTTCACCTTCCAACAGGACAACGAACCTAAGCACACAGCCAAGACAACACAAGAGTGGCTTCGGGACAAGTCTCTGAATGTCCTTGAGTGGCCCAGCTAGAGCCCGGACTTGAACCTGATCGAACATCTCTGGAGAGACCTGAAAATAGCTGTGCAGCAATGCTCCCCATCCAACCTGACAGAGCTTGAGAGGATCTGCAGAGAAGAATGGGAGAAACTTCCCCTAATACAGGTGTGCCAAGCTTGTAACGTCATACCCAATAAGACTTGAGGCTGTAATCGCTGCCAATGGTGCTTCAATAAAGTACTCTGTAAAGGGTCTGAATACTTATGTAAATGTGATATTTAATTTAATTTTAAATACATTTGCAAACATTTATAAAAACCTGTTTTCCCCTTGTCATTACAGGGTATTGTGTGTAGATTGATGAGGGGTAAAACACTATTTAATACATTTTAGAATAAGGCTGTAACGTAACAAAATGCACCAATGCACTGTATATATTTTATACTCTGAAAAACCTCATACAAGAGAAGATTAACAAAAAGAGTTCCTCTTTTCAAAAGATTCAACATGAAATCTCTCTCTCGTCTCTCTCTCGCTGTCTTTCTCTATCTCTCTCTCTTCCTGACAGACTTCGAGCCACACGTATATACCCTGCCCCCACAAATCTGTGGTGATCTTTTTTGATAAACAAAGACCCTACCATGCGCTGTGTGTGGGCTCTGTGCAGTCATTCTGTGTGTGTATGTTTGTGTGTGTGAATGTGTGCATGCTCGTGCGCTCTGCAGCGTTTTCAGCAGAGGAAGGAAGTCACAAGATGATGGGGGTTTCAGAACTTCAGTTGTTGAGGAAGCTTGTACGGTATTTTTAAATATATTTTGAATTCTCCTCCTACTCTTCTCCTTGTCTTTAAGATACTGTGCATATGTCTGCTCTCTGTGTGTGACAGAACTATTAACTTGGCACCAAAACGAATTTTGAGATATCTTAAATATCGTATTTCTGTTATTTTGTGGATATCAGAAAATACGTAGTGAGTTTCAGAATGTTTTGTCTGCATTATGTATGTTAGGGGGTAAGACCCAGTTTGGGAGATCTGATTGGTTGAGAGCAGGCCAGCGCCTACCAAAGGCAAGTAGAGGAGTGGAGGAGCGAGAGGAGAAGGAGGAGTGGAGGGTAGTGGTGGAAATTCAACTGACACACTCCAGAGTATACTAGGGTGTGTCTGAACAACAGAGAGAACTCAGAGTGAACAAGAACATTATTAAAGAGAAAGAGGGATTAATAACTGTTCATTTTGTTTCATAGATGATTTTATAGCTAACATATTCAAACTACACAAGAAAACAATACATGAAAGAGGAATTAAGGGGGAAGACGAGAGAAAGGGAAAGACAGAGACAAACAGTAAGAGACAAAGACAGTGAAAGATTTAGTGATTGAGGGAGAAAGAGGGAGAGAAACCCTTTAAACTCTGCTCACAGCCACACAGCAACAGGAGGCAGTGGCTCAACCCTGTCTTATACCCAGAGACAAGGAGTTAACCAGCTCAGCAGCTGCTTCTTCCTGACTCGGGAGCTAAACTACAGCTTGGTCACAAGTAGCTTGCTCCTGCTGCACTTTCCTCATAACATCCTGTACACTATGTATGGACAGAGGATGACTCAGTGTTTTCCTGTTACATTCAGTTTAACAGAGGCAAGGGGATGTTAAATGTCAATAATGTCTATATACTGTATGTGGAAACCTAAAAGAAGGAAATGAAAACGATCTGGAGATAAATGGAAAAACGTGCAATACGGATTCCCCTGGGGGACATTTGCAGATGACCTATGTTACCCATTCAGAAAAAGAGTTTAAGTCAAGTTAGAACCTGTCTATTTAGGTGAACTTGGAAGAACGGGGCCCTCCCGAGTTTAATCCTGAACCCCACCCTGAAGCTAAAACAGGCAACACAAACTAACAATCCCCAGACCACTGGTCACTCCCTTAAGACACGGACACATACTAACAATCCCCAGACCACTAGTCACTCCCTTAAGACACGGACACAAACTAACAATCCCCAGACCACTAGTCACTCCCTTAAGACACGGACACAAACTAACAATCCCCAGACCACTAGTCACTCCCTTAAGACACGGACACAAACTAACAATCCCCAGACCACTAGTCACTCCCTTAAGACACGGACACAAACTAACAATCCCCAGACCACTAGTCACTCCCTTAAGACACGGACACAAACTAACAATCCCCAGACCACTAGTCACTCCCTTAAGACACGGACACAAACTAACAATCCCCAGACCACTAGTCACTCCCTTAAGACACCGACACAACGGCAGCGTTTGCTGGCCGAGAGTACATAGGACCTCTGAACACAGTGCCAGCCATAGTTTTCAAACTGATTCTATATATAGCGGGTGGTCCCTAAAACACACCGTGCTGAACGAACGGCAGACAAACAGCAAATCAACATTCGGTCAGTGTGGGTGGAGAGAGAGACACATTCACAGCCCAGTAAGCTGTGTAACTGTCACACCCTGATCTGTTTCACCTGTCTTTGTGTTTGTCTCCACCCCCCTCCAGGTGTCACCCATCTTCCCCATTATCCCCTGTGTACTTATACCTGTGTTCTCTGTTTGTCTGTTGCCAGTTGGTTTTGTTTTGTCAAGCCTACCAGTGTTTTTCCCGTGCTCCTGTCTGTCTCTAGTTCCTGTTTTCTAGCTTTCCTGGTTTTTGACCATTCTGCCTGCCCTGACCCTGAGCCTGCCTGCCGTTCCTTACCTACAGACTCTGCTCTGGACTACTGACCTCTGTCTGCCCTTGACCTGTTGTTTGCCTGCCCCACTGTTTATGAAATAAACTTTTGTTACTTCGAAACTGTCTGCATCTGGGTCTTCTCCTGAGCCTTGACAACAACATCAGAAATTCATACAGATGGGCCCAAAACAGGACAGATGAATACCAGAAAGCAACCAATAACCATAAACTTTCTGGATACCACATCCACTTACAGTAAAGAAGGCATCAATCTAGCCTTAAAAACCATCAACTATATATTCAGGCAAACAGCAAAAGAAGTACAACTGAAATGGACAAAAAAACTGTTAAAAAAAACTACAGATGACAACAGAAGAACAGTATTAAATCAAAAGCACAAAGACCCAAATAATGGTGAATTACTCCTTCATTAAAGCTATATAAACGTACACTTAGAACCAAAAGAGCCCAGTACAACAGCAAGCAACTGACACTAATTGAGGAGTCCATAAACACAAACAACTTCTGGCAAAAGTTGAAAAACACCCCAAGAAATCTAAACAAGAGGAATTAGCGATACAAAATGGTGACATATGGACAACCCATTTTAAAACTAAATGTATGCAAATGCAGAACAATGCCACATTCATGAGAAGTTGAATGGATTGACAAAAGCTATGAAGGAAAATCTAATTCCATAGACTTCCCAATTATTATAACAAACTTCATGCCCTCAAATTTGAAAAAGCATGTGGATCAGATGGTATCCTAAATGAGATGCTCATATTCACTGGTGCAAAATGTAAATGGGCTACATTAAAACGGTTTAATTTGAGCCTGAGTGTAGGTTATTTCCCTGACATCTGGAACCGAGGACTCATAACCCCAATCTTTAAGGAAGGAGACAAATTTGATCCAAACAATTACAGAGGCATTTGTGTGAATGGTAACCTGGGGAAGGTTTTCTGTGTATAAATGTAAGAGTTCTAAACTTCCTTAATAAGCACAATGTCTTGGGTAAAAGCCTGTCACGAAGAGGAGGAGGACAACCGTTACAAAGCCAAAGTGGATTTATACCAAAACATAGCACAACCGATCGTATTTACACCCTAAACACCCTGATAGATAAACATGTCAACCAAAATAATACCAACATTTGTGCTATCTTTATTGTCTTCCAAAAATAATTTGATACTATTTGGCATACAGGATTGTTCACAAAGTTATTGAAAGTGGTGTTAGGGGTAAAACATATGACATAATTAAATAAATACGTGTAGCATCAAAATTGGCAAGAAAACAACAGAATTCTTTAACCAGGAGTGGGGCCTTTGCCAGGGTTGCAATCTATGCCCTGCGTGCTTCAATATTTACATCAACGAATTGGCCATTTTAGAAAAATCCTCAACCCCTGGTGTTAGTCTCCACAATTCATAGGTTAAATGCATGCGCATCTTCACAGATGACCTGTGCCTGCTTTCACCCTCAGCACATGGCCTACAATAGAGCCTGGACCTGCTAGAACAGTACTGCCAGACCCGGGCCCTGGCAGTAAACACCAAAAATACTAAAATAATGATGTTGCAGAAAATATCCAGATCTAAGGGAATTAGACCAAAGTTCTCAATTGGTACAACATATAAAGAGTACTGCACACACTACAATTACTTAAAAATAACCTCAACTGGACAGCTAAATGAGGCAGTACAGACTCAGTGAGCATAGCCTTGCTATTGAGAAAGGCCGCCATAGGCAGACCTGTCTCTCAAGAGAAGACAGGCTATGTGCACAATGCCCACAAACTGAGGTGGAAACTGAGATGCACTTCCTAAGCTCCTGCCAAATGTATGACAATTTAGAGACACATATTTCCCTCAGATTACACAGACCCACACAGAATTTGAAAAAAAACAAACAATTTTGATAAACTCTCATATCTATTGGGTGAAATACCACCGTGTCCATCACAGCAGCAAGATTTGTGATCTGTTGCCACAAGAAAATGGCAACAAGGAAGAACAAACACCATTGTAAATAAACCCATATTTATGCTTAATTTTTTTCTATTTTGTACTTTAACTATTTGCACATCATTACAACACTGTATATAGACATAATATGACAATTTAAATGTCTTTATTATTTTGTAACTTTTAATGTTTACTGTTAATTTTTATTGTTTATTTCACTTTTGTTTATTATCTATTTCACTTGCTTTGGCAATGTAAACATATGTTTCCCGTGCCAATTGTCACGTTCCTGACCTATTTTTATGTTATTTTGATTGTTTAGTTGGTCAGGGCGTGAGTTGGGGTGGGCATTGTATGTTGTGTGTGTTTGGTTAGTCCATGGGTGTTGTATGTGTATGGGATAGTGTTTGTTAGGTTGTCTAGTTATGTCTATGGCTGCCTAGATTGGGTCTCAATCAGAGACAGCTGTCATTCATTTGTGTCTGATTGGGAGCCAGATTTAAGGTAGCCATAGGCAGTAGGCTTTTGTGGGTGTTTGTTCCTGTGTCCTCACAGGACAGTTGAAGGTTAGTCTCATTTGTTGTTTTGTAGTTTTGTAGTGTATTGTTTTGCTGTTTTCATTAAAAGATGGCTTATTTCCCTCAATCCGCATCTTGGTCCTATCCATGCTCCTCCTCGTTTGAGGAGGAGAACAACATTGACTGCCTTTACAGAAACACCCACCACAACAGGACCAAGCGGATTGAGGAGAGAGAAAAAGAACTAAGGCACTGGACACAGGAGGAATGGTCTTGGGAGATCATGGACGGAAAAGGACCCTGGGGAAGGGTTGGAGAGAATCGCCGCTCTCGGGAGGTGAAGAAGGCAGCCACAGCCCAGGAGCGGTGGATTGAGGAGGCAGCACGTATGAGAGGCTGGAAGCCCGAGAGGCTCACCCAAGAATTTCTTGGGGGGGGGCTAAAGGGGAGTGTGGCGTAGCCGGGTTGGATACCTGAGCCAACTCCCCGGGCTTGCCGTGGAGTAAGAGGGCGTCGTACTGGTCAGACACCGTGTTATGCGGTAAAGCGCACGGTGTCCCCAGTACGCGTGCTTAGCCCAGTGCGGGCTATTCCACCTTGCCGCACTGGGAGGGCTAGGTTGGGCATCGAGCCGAGTGCCATGAAGCCGGCCCAACGTATCTGGTCTCCAGTACGTCTCCTCGGGCCGGCGTACATGGCACCAGCCTTACAGGTGGTGTCCCCGGTTCGCCTGCATAGGCCAGTGCGGGCTATTCCACCTCGCCGCACTGGCAGGGCTACGGGGACCATTCAACCTGGTAGGGTTGGGGAGGCTCGGTGCTCAAGAGCACGTGTCCTCCTTCACGGTCCGGTATATCCGGCGCCACCTTCCCACCCCAGCTCAGTACCACCAGTGCCTACACCACGCACCAGGCTTCCAGTGCATCTCCAGAGCCCTGTTTCTCTTCCACGCACTCTCCCTATGGTGCGGGTCTCCAGCCCGGTGCCTCCAGTTCCGGTACCACGCACCAGGCCTGGAGTGCGCCACGAGAGTCCAGTGTGCCCAGTTCCTGTTCCCCGCACTCGCCCTGAGGTGCGTGCCCACGGCCCGGTGCCTCCAGTTCCGGTACCACGCACCAGGCCTATAGTGCGTCTCAGCCGGCCAGAGTCTGCCGTCTGCCTAGCGCCAGAGCCGTCCTGCCATGACCAGCCAGAGCCGTCCTGCCATGACCAGCCAGAGCCGTCCTGCCATGACCAGCCAGAGCCGTCCTGCCATGACCAGCCGGAGCCGTCCTGCCATGACCAGCCGGAGCCGTCCTGCCATGACCAGCCGGAGCCGTCCTGCCATGACCAGCCGGAGCCGTCCTGCCATGACCAGCCGGAGCCGTCCTGCCATGACCAGCCGGAGCCGTCCTGCCATGACCAGCCGGAGCCGTCCTGCCATGACCAGCCGGAGCCGTCCTGCCATGACCTGCCGGAGCCGTCCTGCCAGGACCTGCCGGAGCCGTCCAGCCAGGACCTGCCGGAGCCGTCCAGCCAGGACCTGCCGGAGCCGTCCAGCCAGGACCTGCCGGAGCCGTCCAGCCAGGACCTGCCGGAGTCCCTCAGCCAGGACCTGCCGGAGTCCCTCAGCCAGGACCTGCCGGAGTCCCTACGCCAGGACCTGCCGGAGTCCCTACGCCCGGACCGGTCGGAGTCCCTCAGCCCGGACCTGCCGGAGTCCCTCAGCCCGGACCTGCCGGAGTCCCTCAGCCCGGACCTGCCGGAGTCCCTCAGCCCGGACCTGCCGGAGTCCCTCAGCCCGGACCTGCCGGAGTCCCTCAGCCCGGACCTGCCGGAGTCCCTCAGCCCGGACCTGCCGGAGTCCCTCAGCCAGGACCTGCCGGAGTCCCTCAGCCAGGACCTGCCGGAGTCCCTCAGCCAGGACCTGCCGGAGTCCCTCAGCCAGGACCTGCCGGAGTCCCTCAGCCAGGACCTGCCGGAGTCCCTCAGCCAGGACCTGCCGGAGTCCCTCAGCCAGGACCTGCCGGAGTCCCTCAGCCAGGACCTGCCGGAGTCCCTCAGCCAGGACCTGCCGGAGTCCCTCAGCCAGGACCTGCCGGAGTCCCTCAGCCAGGACCTGCCGGAGTCCCTCAGCCAGGACCTGCCGGAGTCCCTCAGCCAGGACCTGCCGGAGTCCCTCAGCCAGGACCTGCCGGAGTCCCTCAGCCAGGACCTGCCGGAGTCCCTCAGCCAGGACCTGCCGGAGTCCCTCAGCCAGGACCTGCCGGAGTCCCTCAGCCAGGACCTGCCGGAGTCCCTCAGCCAGGACCTGCCGGAGTCCCTCAGCCAGGACCTGCCGGAGTCCCTCAGCCAGGACCTGCCGGAGTCCCTCAGCCAGGACCTGCCGCCCCTTGTCCCGGTGCTGCCCCTTGTCCCGGTGCTGCCCCTTGTCCCGGTGCTGCCCCTTGTCCCGGTGCTGCCCCTTGTCCCGGTGCTGCCCCTTGTCCCGGTGCTGCCCCTTGTCCCGGTGCTGCCCCTTGTCCCGGTGCTGCCCCTTGTCCCGGTGCTGCCCCTTATCCCGGTGCTGCCCCTTCAGTTAGGTGGGTTTAGTTGGAGGGTGGTCATTGGGTGGGGGATACGGAAGCGGGGAGTGACTATGGTGGTGTGGGGACAGCGTCCAGAGCCGGAGCCACCACCGTGGACAGATGCCCACCCAGACCCTCCCCTAGACTTTTGGTGGTGCGTTCGGAGTACGCACCTTGAGGGGGGGGTTATGTAACGTTCCTGACCTATTTTTATGTTATTTTGATTGTTTAGTTGGTCAGGGCGTGAGTTGGGGTGGGCATTGTATGTTGTGTGTGTTTGGTTAGTCCATGGGTGTTGTATGTGTATGGGATAGTGTTTGTTAGGTTGTCTAGTTATGTCTATGGCTGCCTAGATTGGGTCTCAATCAGAGACAGCTGTCATTCATTTGTCTCTGATTGGGAGCCAGATTTAGGGTAGCCATAGGCAGTAGGCTTTTGTGGGTGTTTGTTCCTGTGTCCTCACAGGACAGTTGAAGGTTAGTCTCATTTGTTGTTTTGTAGTGTATTGTTTTGCTGTTTTCATTAAAAGATGGCTTATTTCCCTCAATCCGCATCTTGGTCCTATCCATGCTCCTCCTCGTTTGAGGAGGAGAACAACATTGACTGCCTTTACACCAATAAAGCCTTTAAATTGAATTGAGAGAGATAGGGAGGAAGGGGTTGCTTTACCCTCCTGACTCCAGACTGTCTCATTTCAAGAGACCCTCCCAAGTATCCCATAACTCCTCATGTCAATCATTCCAATTGCTTCTGGTCTGGAACCGAGCGAAAAGTGGAACTGGCCAGAAGTAGTGCACTACATGAGTAATGGGGTGTCACTTGGTCCTATAGTTTGACTGATATGTTAGAGCTAAGGGTCAGGTTGTAGAGGTTATGGGTTATGGGTCGACCACCATATTGGGGTTCCACATGGCTGTAACCCGACCCTGCAGTTTAACCACAGACCAGGCCCCTGACCCAGTTTGACTCAGGAAGATATGGACGTCAAAGGTTGTCTGTGTTATGACGGCACGGCCAATCAAAGAGGAGCTCTCTTAGTAAACATGACCCCCTCTGTCACAATTCACACATAAAGCTAACCAGACCTGGGTTCGAATACATGTGTATTTGAGTATTTGTTATTTAAATCCATGTTTTCTGTGTATTTGAGTATATTTGCCCGGTCGGTCTCTCAGACCTTGTATGTGTATGTCCCTCTGGTCTTTTAGTGGTTCTAAAGGTCAAAACCAAAACATTTGCTCAGTCACTATCGTCTTGGCTTTTGGAATAGCCTGCCAGAGAATCTGAGGGCCTCAGAAACTGTAGAAACCATTTTTAAAGACCTTAAGATAGATATTTTTAGCCATGCTTTTACACTGAACGAAAATATAAACGCAACATGTAAAGTGTTGGTCCAATGTTTCATGAGCTGAAATAAAAGATCCCAGAAATGTTCTATATGCACAACAAGCTAATTTCTCTCAATTGTTTTGCACAAATTTGTTTACATCCCTGTTAGTGCACATTTCTACTTTGCCAAGACAATCTACCTGACAGGTGTGGCATATCAAGAAGCTGATTAAACAGCATGATCATTACACATGTGCACCTTGTACTGGGGACAATAAAAGGCCACTTTAAAATGTGCAGTTTTGTCACACAACACAATGCCACAGATGTCTCAAGTTTTGAGGGAGCGTGCAATCGGCATGCTGACTGCAGGAACGTCCACCAGAGCTATTGCCAAATAATTTAATGTTAATCTCTCCACCATAAGCCGCCTCCAACGTCGTTTTAGAGAATTTGGCAGTACGTCCAACCGGCCTCACAACCGCAGACCACGTGTATGGTGTCATGTGGGTGAGCGATTTGCTGGGGTCAACATTGTGAACAGAGTGCCCCATGGTGGTGGTGGGGTTATGGTATGGGTAGGCATAAGCTACGTACAACAAACACAACTATTTATTTATTTCATCTCATTCTATATAAATAGAATACATTTGTCTCTTTATTGTATTCTTGTCTATCTTCATTTGTTATTTGTATAGAAAATGTGTGTTTGCCTTCTATTCTTTTATTTATTTCAGCACTTTGAAATGCATCCTCTGTAGACGTGCTACATACACAAAGATTTATTGATTGAAATGCATGGGAGAGTATTTGACTCAGTGTATTTGAGTATTTTCAAATACTTTCCAAGTGTATTTCCAAATACATTCCAATATTTAAGTACTTGTTATTTTTTTCAAAGAAAGGTTATGTGAATACATGTTTTGACATGTATTTTGAAAAGTAATTGAAATACGTGAAAAATGATTTGAACCCAGGTCTGAAGCTAACACATATTTACTGTACACAAACCATATGCACACACACAAATCCCACCCTGACACAAATACCTTGTCCACCTCCACACACCCACACACAGTCACATCCATCACCTCCATGGCTGTAGGTATGTATCCCTGTCCGTTCTCCCCCGGGGGTGCAGGCGCTCGGTGCAGGGTGATGATGTCATCATCCTCTGGGGGCTTCCAGATGTACTGTTCCCCGTTCCCCATGAACACCGTCTCCTAGTGGACACACAGAGAAGAGAGGTGAGGGCTCAGCTGGCAGCCTGGTCGCCAAGGCCCATATTCACTATTAGAGCCTCAATGGTAGGAGTGCTAATCTAGGATCAGTTGATTATATGGACCTGATCCTAGACCAGCACTCATATTCAGGGCCCAAATCAGTTATGGCTTTGACCAGCTCCTTTATAGTTGAGTATAGGCCTTGTAATTAACAACATCCGGTATAAATTCCAGCAAAATAACTCAATGAAACAACTGTTTGCATACACACACACGCAGGCAAACATAATAACACACACACAGTAGATTATCTCTGGTAGGTAACCTCAGCTTTAGGTCCGGCCTGCAGATACATAGACAGTCGACACAGGATGCCCATGTAAAACAAACACTCAGTGTGTGTGTTCTCTTGTAAACGTTTATCCAGAGGCTTGTGGGAGTAGGAAGTGGTACGCTTGTCGGACAGGTAAACACAGTCCACACTGAACAGCAAAGAGTGGGAGGAGTGTTTGTGTTTGTGTGTATCAGTCCACAAACAGGTGGCTCTCGTGTGACTATCTACACACATCCGTCCCACCACTGGTCTCATAGGACAACGGTGAGGGACTGTGTTTGTAAAGAGGAATGGTTGTTGAAATGGTTTGGATTGTGCATATGGATCAAATCATCTCTGTTCACACATTTGTAAGTGGACATTTAGAGTACTAGCAAATGTCTCCCCATTTACAGCATACAATCTGTATGCAACTGGTTTAGTCTCCCCTCCACCATATTACTGTGTCTCTTGTCCTTCTAGTTGGCATTTTTCATATAAATATAACTGATGACAACAAAAGAATACTGGCGATAGAGAGAGAGCAAAATGTTTTGAAGGAAATTGAGATGGTTAATGAATCATTTGTGTTTCATATACTGTACACATGGCCCCCAGATCAAAGATCCTGCCCACGTGTATGTGTCTGTGTGTGTGTGTGTGTCTGTGTGTGTGTGCGTCTCAGAAGACAGCCCACACAGCTCACAGCTGTCCAGAAATCAGACAGCAATCATAACCACAATCAGATGCTGCCATCAAATCAGATTTTCTCTTGGTCGATTAGTCAGATCTTTCTCAGCCTCAAGTGATAAAAACGTCAATCATTATTTAGCTGAAAGAACTGTGACTTATATTAAACTTGAAATATCCACAATTTATGGTTTCAGTGATTTATTAATGTTTTTATGAGTAACATTAGTAAATGCAATTAAAGTTCATTAAAGTTCCTGAGAAGTTTGTTAATTGTGCTTGTTAATACAATCTCATAGTTACAGGTTTAATTTATATTCTAAAAAACGATTGCACACACAAGAATACACACGACTTGGCAGCCAGCCAGACTCTTGCTTAATCGGCCCCTCAGCTTCACTAGCCACTCACACAACATGTCCTCCACAGAGCAGGAGAAGGGCGGGGACGCAGACACACACACACGCACACGCACACACACACACACACAGACACAGACGCACACGCACACGCACACACACACACACGCGCACACACACACACACACACACACACACACACACACACACACACACACACACACACACACTCACACACACACACGCTATGGAGCACATCCACACAGAGTACATAGGCATCA
Source organism: Salvelinus fontinalis (assembly GCF_029448725.1). NCBI lineage: Eukaryota > Metazoa > Chordata > Actinopteri > Salmoniformes > Salmonidae > Salvelinus > Salvelinus fontinalis. Next base: position 31,395,961 of record NC_074672.1, on the reverse strand, counting down.
ACATGACTACAAACAAGAGAGCACGCTCACTGGCTTTCTCCAAAACACACACACTAAATAGACAAAAACAAGTTCTCTCTCAAGGACACACTAGAGAGTGTGAGACGACACATAATATGCACACACAGTTGTATTTATATATATATATACGTATACAGTACTGTCAAAAGTTTGGACACAGCTACTCATTCAAGGGTTTTTCTTAATTTTTACTATTTTCTACAATGTAGAATAATAGCGAAAATCAAAACTATGGAATAACACATATGGAATCATGTAGTAACCAGAAAAACAAATCTAAATATATACTAAACAAATCAAAATATAGATTATATAGATTTTAGATTCTTCAAATGCCGGCTCTCTATGGCAAGACGCATCATTCACCCAAGGTTCGTCATAATTCGTCCAGTGCTGTCTGAGATATCGCGTGTGACTAACGAACAAACTAATGGATGGATGGACACAGATCCACAGTCCCCTCCCCTGCTTTTGTCATGGGGGACAATAAGTAGATCATATACAATATCACAGACCCACCGCTAAAATAACATCAAGCTATCCAAATGTGTCACGGAGCAAATTACATTCACCCTGTTCATTCACGCACGCACGCACGCACGCACGCACGCACGCACGCACGCACGCACGCACGCACGCACGCACGCACGCACACACACACACACACACACACACACACACACACACACACACACACACACACACACACACACACACACACACAGACAGACAGACAGACAGACAGTAAGTAAGTAAAAACAGGTAGGACTGCCAAGAAAGTTTGATCTTTATCCAATCATTGTCCCTCCATTTCCCTCCTTCAGTGCAGCCCCCAAATTGGCCTTGACTGTTTATAAACACTATTTCCAACAGGCTTATCTGGTTAGAAAATGATATCAAGCCCGGGGCACACTTAACAATGAGATTGAATCATGTCTGTGGGACATAGTCTAACAAAGAATAGTCTAAAGAATGAAAAATGGAGAGTTTGTCATCCCTTTAGACATAAACTGTGAGGATCTGACTTTTAGTAATGTTGACAGATACTGTAAGGCCATTCCAGGCTGTGCTCATGTGGCTGGAAATAGTGATCAAGATCAGGCCGGAACTGCTCCTTACACACTGATCTAAGGCCAGTTTCACATGTTTCCTCCCAATGGTTAAGATTAGTATTGGGATTAGGGTGATCTGATGCTAGAGTTGTGGTTAGGGGAAACTTCAACCTGGAGCGTTAGAGATCTACTCAATTCAACTCAATTCAAGGGGCTTTATTGGCATGGGAAACATACTGTATGTTTACATTGCCAAAGCAAGTGAAATAAATAATAAACACAAGTGAGTAGAAAGAAGAACAATCTGTAGGACATAGTTCCCTCTGGTGGATAAATGGTAGAACTGACAGGTTAATATTGCTGCCATTCAGCATTTTTTTAAACCTTTATTTAACTAGGCAAGTCAGTTAAGAACAAATTCTTATTTTCAATGACGGCCTTGGAACAGTGGGTTAACTGCCTTGTTCAGGGGCAGAACGACAGATTTTCACCTTGTCAGCTCGGGGATTTGCTCTTGCAACCTTTTGGTTACTAGTCCAACGATCTAACCACTAGGCTACCTGCTGCCCCTATCTGCACAAGCTGGTGAATAATTACACCATATATACAGAATCTCTGTCCATAAGTGCCCTACTGGGGAAGTACCTTTGGGAAGACGTGCAGGTGGAATGGCTCCAGCTGTTTCCGTGGAAACTCCTGGCTGCGGGGCAGCAGAAGGGGCGGGGCAGAGGGTGACTCTCCCACACTTGATTGGACACTTGATTGATCATCTGACTCTGTGTTCCCTATCTCGTTCTTCGTTGCCTTGTTCACCTTAATACATTTCATTTAATTAGAAATGAGTACAAATTCATATCAAATTCATATAATGTTCCAGAGCTCCATTGGAAAGCAGTTGTAAAAACACTGTTTACCTTCTTGACCTTCCGGATGGAGGCGTACTCTGCCGTTACTGGGTCCTGAATGGCCAGGGAGGGAAGGGAGGACAAGAGCGAGCCGCTAGATCCGTTAACACCGTTAGCACCATTGGGCCCCTTCCCTCCTCCTCTACCAAGAGTGCTACAGCCATTAACACCCCCTCTGCCGTTCCCTCTGCCCTTCCCCTGTCAGATACACATAGATACACACACAAACACACAGAAGTGAAAGGTCCTTGTTATTCCGTTGGACCAACCAAAGAAAAGCGAAATAACAAAAATAACAGTCATTTTTACAGGCAGGCGTTCACAATGTCAAGTGTCTCCAATGATGACTTGATGTCAACACTTCTATTGGGTAGCTTTCATAGCATAAATACGCACATTCCCGTTTCCAATCCCGTTTCGGACCACGTTGGTGCGGGTCCCATTGGGGCTCTGTGAGGCCCTTAGTGTTGCCGGGGTGTTGGCCGACGTGGGAGGGGGAGCGGGGGGCACCGTGTCTGCCTCTCGAACCCCTACAACCTCATACAGCCCATCATCAAGGCAACGGACGGGTGAGTTCCGGATTCCCACCTCAGTGTAGGTGTGGTCTCTGACCCCGTCTCCCCCTCCCCGAATGTCTCCCCCCTCGGGGTCTCCCTTCCCCACTGGTCTGTTGGGGATCTGGGGGAGCTGGCGGACCAGGGGTGGGCGGAGGTCAGACGTGGAGCGACGGCTGTGGAGGAGGAGCAGGTCCATACTGGCTGGACGGTTCTTACCCCCACCTAGAGCGAGTGAGAAGGAGGGGGACCTTTATTATCGGGTCATTGTTACATAGTTTCCATCTCTGCTATGTACCACCAGTTTTCACATTATTGGCAGTTGATTGTTAGTATTGTTACTTACTGTTGCCGTTGCAGGGCAGGCGATTGATCTCATGCAACCTGGTGTCAGATTTACTCATGGAACTGTTCTTGGGCTGACGGAGAGCACCCTGCAGAGAGAGAATGAGAGAGAGAGTGACAGCGAGAGAGAGAGAGAGAGAGAGAGAGAGAGAGACAGAGAGAGAGACAGCGAGAGAGAGAGAGAGACAGAGAGAGAGAGAGAGTGAGAGAGAGAGAGAGAGAGAGAGAGAGAGAGAGAGAGAGAGAGACAGCGAGAGAGAGAGCGAGAGAGAGCGAGAGATACAGAGACAGAGAGAGAGGGTGAAGATAGAAACAGAGATAGGTACACAGAGACTGGTCAGCTGGATGTACTGTACATCTACAAGGTGGTTCTAGATGTGTTTGAAATGCCTGTTGTCAAAGTCCTGCACTCAAAGTCATGTCACAGGAAGTAGGAATGCAATTTATTGAGAGGGTCGATAACAAATAACGGTAAAGGGATTGTGGTAGGTCTGAAACACACAACAAAAAACATAAAATGAAATGAGGACTTAGAAGGGGTGAGGAAAAGAAAAGGGGGAAGTGAAGATTACTCACCATTTCTACTGAGGTGCCCTTCTCTCCATTGGACGCAGGATGTTTGGTCTTGTTTTTCCTTGGGACACGAAGTAACAGTGATTACTACTATGTTATTATTAACCCTGTATCTGCTGAGTTTCACTCAGAACTGAGAAGTAAACATTCCTTCATGGTTGAGCACCTTTCCACACGTTACTAAAGGGGCTCTGGGAACGTTCTGTAACCATGGGGGACTGTTGATTTCAGTTCAGCGAAGATGAAGGAGAGGAGATGCACATGTGCACCTACAGTACACACGTGCAGAGTCCACTTAGTACCATTGAGATGCCCCAGAGACTCAGGGGTCTCTCTCTTCAGCCCACGACACATCACCCCTCTCTAGACACCTCTCAGCTCTGTCTACCCCTGGGGAACCATGGGCAGGTGTCTAAGCCTCCACCTCCCACAGGACTGTCACACTATAACAACACATTGGAGGCAGGAGTTCGGCACAAGAAAAATAAATGGTTTACCAAACTAAAAAGAGTAAAGAGGAGCCTTTTCTCCAGACAGTTTGTGGCAACATCAACATATTTATTTTATTGGTTACATTTACAGATTCCTTATCATTAAGCTTAACATTGAGCCACAGTACGTCTCTATGTCTGGTCACAGTGCATATCCCCTGGCAACAAAGCCACTGAGGGTTGAGTCTCATTAATCCTTGAAGGTTCTGTAAGAACCACACCGTACTGTGTTCCATTGCTTTTGTCTAGCGAGAGGGAGCCCTGTTCCCTAGACTGTGGATGTGCCCTGCCCTCTCCACTGTCCTAGGAAGAGCATTTCATCTGATCTGACAATACAAGCCATTAACATTCATCACACATTCTCTTCTCTGGACGCACGGAGGGTGGGATGGGTGAGAAGGAGGAAAGGGAGGGAGGAGGGACAGACATTGTGAGATGGGAGAGGGGGAGAGATAAATAAAAGAGGATATTAGGAAGAGGTAGAGAGTGGGATAAGAGAGAGAGAAAAAGTGATTGGGAGAAAGTAAGAGAGAGAGAGAGCGAGAAAGAGAGCGAGTGAGAGAGAGAGTGAGAGAGAGAGAAATCTGTGAGATGTGTCAAATGTGTTGGCAGTGACCTCTCACCTCTGGCAGCCCACACAGACCACCACGATGAAGATTGTGACCACGAAGGCTGACGCCGCGGCGATGGTCCCTAGCATTAGCATCTTACGGTATGAGCCGTCCGTCCCAGAGGCCATAACACACACACTAAGACACACACACACTCAGACACACACTCACAGACAGAGGGTGCTCAGGAAAACCTGCAGAGGAGGGGTTGGGAAAAGAAAGAAAAACTATGTTTAGGATCTTCTTTGTTTTCGCTATTTTTACTTTTGACAGGCCTTGTGTATTACTGGTTAAATAAAGGATGTGTTTTTGATATGAGGAGGTTTTTGATATGAGGAGGTTTTTGATATGAGGAGGTTTTTGATATGAGGAGGTTTTTGATATGAAGAGGTTTTTGAAAGTGTGCTACGATTACAACCCTGGAAATCTGTGAGAAAGTAAGAGAGTTTGAGAGGGTGAAACAGATACTGTATCAACAGTGGTGAACGGAAACAGAGTGTCGCAGAGAGCTAGGTGAGCAGAGAGCTAGGTGAGCAGAGGGCTAGGTGAGCAGAGAGCTAGGTGAGCAGAGAGCTAGGTGAGCAGAGAGCTAGGTGAGCAGAGAGCTGGGTGAGCAGAGAGCTAGGTGAGCAGAGAGCTAGGTGAGCAGAGGGCTAGGTGAGCAGAGAGCTAGGTGAGCAGAGAGCTAGGTGAGCAGAGAGCTAGGTGAGCAGAGAGCTAGGTGAGCAGAGAGCTAGGTGAGCAGAGAGCTAGGTGAGCAGAGAGCTAGGTGAGCAGAGAGCTAGGTGAGCAGAGAACTAGGTGAGCAGAGAGCTAGGTGAGCAGAGAGCTAGGTGAGCAGAGAGCTAGGTGAGCAGAGAGCTGGGTGAGCAGAGGGCTAGGTGAGCAGAGGGCTAAGTGAGCAGAGAGCTAGGTGAGCAGAGAGCTAGGTGAGCAGAGAGCTAGGTGAGCAGAGGGCTAGGTGAGCAGAGAGCTAGGTGAGCAGAGAGCTAGGTGAGCAGAGAACTAGGTGAGCAGAGAGCTGGGTGAGCAGAGGGCTAGGTGAGCAGAGAGCTAGGTGAGCAGAGAGCTAGGTGAGCAGAGAGCTAGGTGAGCAGAGAGCTAGGTGAGCAGAGGGCTAGGTGAGCAGAGGGCTAAGTGAGCAGAGAGCTAGGTGAGCAGAGAGCTAGGTGAGCAGAGAGCTAGGTGAGCAGAGAACTAGGTGAGCAGAGGGCTAGGTGAGCAGAGGGCTAGGTGAGCAGAGGGCTAGGTGAGCAGAGAGCTGGGTGAGCAGAGAGCTGGGTGAGCAGAGAGCTAGGTGAGCAGAGAGCTAGGTGAGCAGAGAGCTAGGTGAGCAGAGAGCTAGGTGAGCAGAGAGCTAGGTGAGCAGAGAGCTAGGTGAGCAGAGAGCTAGGTGAGCAGAGAGCTAGGTGAGCAGAGGGCTAGGTGAGCAGAGAGCTAGGTGAGCAGAGAGCTAGGTGAGCAGAGAGCTAGGTGAGCAGAGAGCTAGGTGAGCAGAGGGCTAGGTGAGCAGAGGGCTAGGTGAGCAGAGGGGTATGTGTGTTTGAGGTTGAGCGTCTGTCTGTGATTCCGGTTTCTATTTCGGGCTCGCTACCACAAGTGCATGTTCACAAATAGAAAACGGAAACATGCTGCAATGTGCTCTACATATAGCATAATTTATGGACAGGAGATTACATATTTTCACCTACACTACACTCCCTCTCTCCATAATCCAAAGCACATACATTAAGCCAGCTACCATCCCACAGATACGTGTAGGATTTCATCCATGTTACTGCCTGTTTTCTCAAACTAGTCATTGTATTCTCATGTAGTGAGTGATATTCTCATATAGGTTGAACAGAAATACACATGATGAATCCCCAAATAGTCTGTCCAGTTGATACCATGAGACAAATCTTTCTGGCCATCAGAGTGCTTCGTTTCATTTGCTGCCACAATATGTTTGTTTTCTTTCTTAATAAGAAGTAGAGTGATTACTTTGCAATGTTTTGATGTAGAGGCCTACATCGTGACAAGTCGAACACACTTCATCAGACACTTATTTATGATACACCCCCCCCCCCCCCCCCCCCCCCCACACACACACACACACACAATACACACAATACACACACACTACACTACACTACACTAGACTACACACATCTTCTGTAAACAGTAAAGCTCTGTTCCCCGGGCGCCAAAGACGTGGATGTTGATTAAGGCAGCCCCCTGCTCCTCTCTGACTCAGTGGCGTTGGGTTAAATGGGCAAGACACATTTCAGTTGAAGGCGTTTAGTTTTATAACTGTCTAGGTATCCCCTTTCCCCTTTCCCTTTCTATTTCTGGTGAAAAAGCCAACCCTCATCTGTATGGTAATCCTGATACTCCTTGGCCAGGGTGTTGTAGCAGTAATCAGTACTGTATGGTAATCCTGATACTCCTTGGCCAGGGTGTTGTAGCAGTAATCAGTACTGTATGGTAATCCTGATACTCCTTGGCCAGGGTGTTGTAGCAGTAATCAGTACTGTATGGTAATCCTGATACTCCTTGGCCAGGGTGTTGTAGCAGTAATCAGTACTGTATGGTAATCCTGATACTCCTTGGCCAGGGTGTTGTAGCAGTAATCAGTACTGTATGGTAATCCTGATACTCCTTGGCCAGGGTGTTGTAGCAATAATCAGTACTGTACGGCAATCCTGAAAGTCCTTGGCCAGGGTGTTGTAGCAGTAATGCCCTATTTCCCCAATGAAATGAAAACCCACGCAAAGCTGGACAATCCGCTTGCCTGTTTCATGTTGATAACTTACACTTTTTTCAGCAAATACACGCACGCACACACACACACACACACACACACTCACACACACAGTCAGTGAAAGTGACGTGACCAAACCACTGGATTAGTAGGAAAGCTGAACACCAGGGACATGAATGACAAAAGAGCAGTCAGCAAAAAGAGGTCAGAGAGAGAGAGAGAGAGAGAGGGGGAGAGAGAGGGGGAGAGATAGAGAAAGAGAGACACAGACAGACAGGGAGAGAGAGAGATACAGACTGAGACAGATAGAGAGAGACAGAGACAGAGAGACAGAGAGACAGAAAGAGAAACAGAGAGACACAGACAGAGAGAAAAAGAGAGACATTCAGAGAGAGAGGGAGACAGAGAGAGACAGAGAGACACAGACAGACAGGGAGAGAGAGATACAGAGACAGAGAGAGAGAGAGACAGAAAGAGAAACAGAGAGAGAGAAACAGAGAGAGAAAGAGAGACATGCAGGGAGAGAGGGTGACACACAGAGAGAGAGAGAGAGAGAGAGAGAGAGAGAGAGAGAGAGACACTGTATATATTTAATATGACACTCGTAATGTCTTTATTGTTTTGAAACTTCTGTATGTGTAATGTTTACTGTTAATTCGTTTTGTTTGTTTCACTTTTGTGTATTGTCTACCTCATTTGCTTTGGCAATGTTAACACATGTTTCCCATGCCAATAAAGCCCCTTGAATTGAATTGAATTGAATTGAATTGAATTGAATTGAATTGAATTGAGAGAGAGAGAGAGAGAGAGAGAGAGAGAGAGAGAGAGAGAGAAATTCCAGAATACACCATATTATCTACAGTGTATTTAATATTGTCTACAGTGTGTGTAATATTATCTACAGACTAAAGTGTATGTTATATTGTCGACAGTGTATGTAATATTATCTACAGACTACAGTGTATGTAATATTGTCTACAGTGTATGTAATATTATCTACAGTGTATGTAATATCATCTACCGTGTATGTACTATCATCTACAGTGTATGTAATATTATCTACAGTGTATGTAATATCATCTACAGTGTATGTAATATCATCTACAGTGTATGTAATATTTTCTACAGTGTATGTACTATTATCTACAGTGTATGTAATATAATCTACAGTGTATGTAATATCATCTACAGTGTATGTACTATTATCTACAGTGTATGTAATATTATCTTCAGTGTACGTAATATCATCTACAGTGTATTTAATATCATATATAGTGTATTTAATATCAACTACAGTGTACGTAACATCCTCTACAGTGTATTTAATATCATCTACAGTGTATGTAATATAATCTACAGTGTATGTACTATTATCTACAGTGTATGTAATATAATCTACAGTGTACGTAATAGCATCTACAGTGTACGTAATATCATCTACAGTTTATTTAATATCATCTACAGTGTATTTAATATCATCTACAGTGTATTTAATATCATCTACAGTGTACGTAATATCCTCTACAGTGTACGTAATATCATCTACAGTGTATGTAATATTATCTACAGTGTATGTAATATTATCTACAGTGTATGTAATATTATCTACAGTGTATGTAATATTATCTACAGTGTATGTAATATCATCTACAGTGTATTTAATATCATCTACAGTGTACGTAATATCCTCTACAGTGTATGTAATATCCTCTACAGTGTATGTAATATTATCTACAGTGTATGTAATATTATCTACAGTGTATGTAATATTGTCTACAGTGTAAGTAATATTATCTACAGTGTATGTAATATCATCTACAGACTACAGTGTATGTAATATCATCTACAGACTACAGTGTATGTAATATTGTCTACAGTGTAAGTAATATTAACTACAGTGTATGTAATATCATCTACAGACTACAGTGTATGTAATATTGTCTACAGTGTATGTAATATCATCTACAGTGTATGTAATATTGTCTACAGTGTATGTACTATTATCTACAGTGTATGTACTATTATCTACAGTGTGTGTAATATTATCTACAGTGTACGTAATATTACCTACAGTGTATGTAATATTACCTACAGTGTATGTAATATTATCTACAGTGTATGTACTATTATCTACAGTGTATGTAAAATCATCTACAGTGTATGTACTATTATCTACAGTGTATGTAATATTATCTACAGTGTACGTAATATTACCTACAGTGTATGTAATATCATCGACAGTGTATGTAAAATCATCTACAGTGTATGTACTATTATCTACAGTGTATGTAATATTATCTACAGTGTATGTAATATTATCTACAGTGTATGTAATATTGTCTACAGTGTATGTACTATTATCTACAGTGTATGTACTATTATCTACAGTGTATGTAATATTATCTACAGTGTACGTAATATCCTCTACAGTGTATGTAATATTACCTACAGTGTGTGTAATATTATCTACAGTGTATGTACTATTATCTACAGTGTGTGTAATATTAGCTACAGTGTATGTAATATTACCTACAGTGTATGTAATATTATCTACAGTGTATGTACTATTATCTACAGTGTGTGTAATATTATCTACAGTGTATGTACTATTATCTACAGTGTGTGTAATATTATCTACAGTGTATGTAATATTACCTACAGTGTATGTAATATTATCTACAGTGTATGTACTATTATCTACAGTGTGTGTAATATTATCTACAGTGTATGTAATATTACCGAAAGTGTATGTAATATTATCTACAGTGTATGTAATATTACTTACAGTGTATGTAATATTATCTACAGTGTATGTACTATTATCTACAGTGTGTGTAATATTATCTACAGTGTATGTACTATTATCTACAGTGTGTGTAATATTATCTACAGTGTATGTAATATTACCTACAGTGTATGTAATATTATCTACAGTGTATGTACTATTATCTACAGTGTGTGTAATATTATCTACAGTGTATGTAATATTACCTACAGTGTATGTAATATTATCTACAGTGTATGTACTATTATCTACAGTGTGTGTAATATTATCTACAGTGTGTGTAATATTATCTACAGTGTATGTACTATTATCTACAGTGTGTGTAATATTATCTACAGTGTATGTAATATTATCTACAGTGTATGTACTATTATCTACAGTGTGTGTAATATTATCTACATTGTATGTACTATTATCTACAGTGTGTGTAATATTATCTACAGTGTATGTAATATTACCTACAGTGTATGTAATATTATCTACAGTGTATGTACTATTATCTACAGTGTGTGTAATATTATCTACAGTGTATGTAATATTACCTACAGTGTATGTAATATTATCTACAGTGTATGTACTATTATCTACAGTGTGTGTAATATTATCTACAGTGTATGTACTATTATCTACAGTGTGTGTAATATTATCTACAGTGTGTGTAATATTATCTACAGTGTATGTACTATTATCTACAGTGTATGTAATATTATCTACAGTGTGTGTAATATTATCTACAGTGTATGTAATATTATCTACAGTGTATGTAATATTATCTACAGTGTGTGTAATATTATCTACAGTGTATGTAATATTATCTACAGTGTGTGTAATATTATCTACAGTGTGTGTAATATTATCTACAGTGTGTGTAATATTATCTACAGTGTATGTACTATTATCTACAGTGTATGTAATATTATCTACAGTGTGTGTAATATTATCTACAGTGTATGTAATATTATCTACAGTGTGTGTAATATTATCTACAGTGTATGTACTATTATCTACAGTGTATGTAATATTATCTACAGTGTATGTAATATTATCTACAGTGTATGTACTACTATCTACAGTGTGTGTAATATTATCTACAGTGTGTGTAATATTATCTACAGTGTATGTAATATTATCTACAGTGTGTGTAAAATTATCTACAGTGTATGTAATATTATCTACAGTGTATGTACTATTATCTACAGTGTATGTACTATTATCTACAGTGTGTGTAATATTATCTACAGTGTATGTAATATTATCTACAGTGTATGTAATATTATCTACAGTGTATGTACTATTATCTACAGTGTATGTACTATTATCTACAGTGTGTGTAATATTATCTACAGTGTGTGTAATATTATCTACAGTGTATGTAATATTATCTACAGTGTGTGTAATATTATCTACAGTGTATGTACTATTATCTACAGTGTGTGTAATATTATCTACAGTGTATGTAATATTACCTACAGTGTATGTAATATTATCTACAGTGTATGTACTATTATCTACAGTGTGTGTAATATTATCTACAGTGTATGTAATATTACCTACAGTGTATGTAATATTATCTACAGTGTATGTACTATTATCTACAGTGTGTGTAATATTATCTACAGTGTATGTACTATTATCTACAGTGTGTGTAATATTATCTACAGTGTGTGTAATATTATCTACAGTGTATGTACTATTATCTACAGTGTATGTAATATTATCTACAGTGTGTGTAATATTATCTACAGTGTATGTAATATTATCTACAGTGTATGTAATATTATCTACAGTGTGTGTAATATTATCTACAGTGTATGTAATATTATCTACAGTGTGTGTAATATTATCTACAGTGTGTGTAATATTATCTACAGTGTGTGTAATATTATCTACAGTGTATGTACTATTATCTACAGTGTATGTAATATTATCTACAGTGTGTGTAATATTATCTACAGTGTATGTAATATTATCTACAGTGTGTGTAATATTATCTACAGTGTGTGTAATATTATCTACAGTGTATGTACTATTATCTACAGTGTGTGTAATATTATCTACAGTGTATGTACTATTATCTACAGTGTATGTAATATTATCTACAGTGTATGTAATATTATCTACAGTGTATGTACTATTATCTACAGTGTGTGTAATATTATCTACAGTGTGTGTAATATTATCTACAGTGTATGTAATATTATCTACAGTGTGTGTAATATTATCTACAGTGTATGTAATATTATCTACAGTGTATGTACTATTATCTACAGTGTATGTACTATTATCTACAGTGTGTGTAATATTATCTACAGTGTATGTACTATTATCTACAGTGTATGTACTATTATCTACAGTGTACGTAATATCCTCTACAGTGTACGTAATATCCTCTACAGTGTATGTAATATTATCTACAGTGTATGTAATATTATCTACAGTGTATGTAATATTGTCTACAGTGTAAGTAATATTATCTACAGTGTATGTAATATCATCTACAGACTACGGTGTATGTAATATCATCTACAGACTACAGTGTATGTAATATTGTCTACAGTGTAAGTAATATTATCTACAGTGTATGTAATATCATCTACAGACTACAGTGTATGTAATATTGTCTACAGTGTATGTAATATCATCTACAGTGTATGTAATATTGTCTACAGTGTATGTACTATTATCTACAGTGTATGTACTATTATCTACAGTGTATGTAATATTATCTACAGTGTACGTAATATTACCTACAGTGTATGTAATATTACCTACAGTGTATGTAATATTATCTACAGTGTATGTACTATTATCTACAGTGTATGTAAAATCATCTACAGTGTATGTACTATTATCTACAGTGTATGTAATATTATCTACAGTGTACGTAATATTACCTACAGTGTATGTAATATCATCGACAGTGTATGTAAAATCATCTACAGTGTATGTACTATTATCTACAGTGTATGTAATATTATCTACAGTGTATGTAATATTATCTACAGTGTATGTAATATTGTCTACAGTGTATGTACTATTATCTACAGTGTATGTACTATTATCTACAGTGTATGTAATATTATCTACAGTGTACGTAATATCCTCTACAGTGTATGTAATATTACCTACAGTGTGTGTAATATTATCTACAGTGTATGTACTATTATCTACAGTGTGTGTAATATTAGCTACAGTGTATGTAATATTACCTACAGTGTATGTAATATTATCTACAGTGTATGTACTATTATCTACAGTGTGTGTAATATTATCTACAGTGTATGTACTATTATCTACAGTGTGTGTAATATTATCTACAGTGTATGTAATATTACCTACAGTGTATGTAATATTATCTACAGTGTATGTACTATTATCTACAGTGTGTGTAATATTATCTACAGTGTATGTAATATTACCGAAAGTGTATGTAATATTATCTACAGTGTATGTACTATTATCTACAGTGTGTGTAATATTATCTACAGTGTATGTAATATTACCTACAGTGTATGTAATATTGTCTACAGTGTATGTAATATTATCTACAGTGTATGTACTATTATCTACAGTGTGTGTAATATTATCTACAGTGTATGTAATATTATCTACAGTGTACGTAATATCCTCTACAGTGTATGTAATATTACCTACAGTGTAGGTAATATTATCTACAGTGTATGTACTATTATCTACAGTGTGTGTAATATTATCTACAGTGTATGTAATATTACCTACAATGTATGTAATATTATCTACAGTGTATGTACTATTATCTACAGTGTGTGTAATATTATCTACAGTGTATGTACTATTATCTACAGTGTGTGTAATATTATCTACAGTGTATGTAATATTACCTACAGTGTATGTAATATTATCTACAGTGTATGTACTATTATCTACAGTGTGTGTAATATTATCTACAGTGTATGTAATATTACCTACAGTGTATGTAATATTATCTACAGTGTATGTACTATTATCTACAGTGTGTGTAATATTATCTACAGTGTATGTACTATTATCTACAGTGTGTGTAATATTATCTACAGTGTGTGTAATATTATCTACAGTGTATGTACTATTATCTACAGTGTATGTAATATTATCTACAGTGTATGTACTATTATCTACAGTGTGTGTAATATTATCTACAGTGTGTGTAATATTATCTACAGTGTGTGTAATATTATCTACAGTGTATGTACTATTATCTACAGTGTGTGTAATATTATCTACAGTGTATGTAATATTATCTACAGTGTATGTACTATTATCTACAGTGTGTGTAATATTATCTACAGTGTATGTACTATTATCTACAGTGTGTGTAATATTATCTACAGTGTGTGTAATATTACCTACAGTGTATGTAATATTATCTACAGTGTATGTACTATTATCTACAGTGTGTGTAATATTATCTACAGTGTATGTAATATTACCTACAGTGTATGTAATATTATCTACAGTGTATGTACTATTATCTACAGTGTGTGTAATATTATCTACAGTGTATGTACTATTATCTACAGTGTGTGTAATATTATCTACAGTGTGTGTAATATTATCTACAGTGTATGTACTATTATCTACAGTGTATGTAATATTATCTACAGTGTATGTAATATTATCTACAGTGTATGTAATATTATCTACAGTGTGTGTAATATTATCTACAGTGTATGTAATATTATCTACAGTGTGTGTAATATTATCTACAGTGTGTGTAATATTATCTACAGTGTGTGTAATATTATCTACAGTGTATGTACTATTATCTACAGTGTATGTAATATTATCTACAGTGTGTGTAATATTATCTACAGTGTATGTAATATTATCTACAGTGTGTGTAATATTATCTACAGTGTGTGTAATATTATCTACAGTGTTTGTACTATTATCTACAGTGTGTGTAATATTATCTACAGTGTATGTACTATTATCTACAGTGTATGTAATATTATCTACAGTGTATGTAATATTATCTACAGTGTATGTACTATTATCTACAGTGTGTGTAATATTATCTACAGTGTGTGTAATATTATCTACAGTGTATGTAATATTATCTACAGTGTGTGTAATATTATCTACAGTGTATGTAATATTATCTACAGTGTATGTACTATTATCTACAGTGTATGTACTATTATCTACAGTGTGTGTAATATTATCTACAGTGTATGTAATATTATCTACAGTGTATGTAATATTATCTACAGTGTATGTACTATTATCTACAGTGTATGTACTATTATCTACAGTGTGTGTAATATTATCTACAGTGTGTGTAATATTATCTACAGTGTATGTAATATTATCTACAGTGTGTGTAATATTATCTACAGTGTATGTACTATTATCTACAGTGTGTGTAATATTATCTACAGTGTATGTAATATTACCTACAGTGTATGTAATATTATCTACAGTGTATGTACTATTATCTACAGTGTGTGTAATATTATCTACAGTGTATGTAATATTACCTACAGTGTATGTAATATTATCTACAGTGTATGTACTATTATCTACAGTGTGTTTAATATTATCTACAGTGTATGTACTATTATCTACAGTGTGTGTAATATTATCTACAGTGTGTGTAATATTATCTACAGTGTATGTACTATTATCTACAGTGTATGTAATATTATCTACAGTGTGTGTAATATTATCTACAGTGTATGTAATATTATCTACAGTGTATGTAATATTATCTACAGTGTGTGTAATATTATCTACAGTGTATGTAATATTATCTACAGTGTGTGTAATATTATCTACAGTGTGTGTAATATTATCTACAGTGTGTGTAATATTATCTACAGTGTATGTACTATTATCTACAGTGTATGTAATATTATCTACAGTGTGTGTAATATTATCTACAGTGTATGTAATATTATCTACAGTGTGTGTAATATTATCTACAGTGTGTGTAATATTATCTACAGTGTATGTACTATTATCTACAGTGTGTGTAATATTATCTACAGTGTATGTACTATTATCTACAGTGTATGTAATATTATCTACAGTGTATGTAATATTATCTACAGTGTATGTACTATTATCTACAGTGTGTGTAATATTATCTACAGTGTGTGTAATATTATCTACAGTGTATGTAATATTATCTACAGTGTGTGTAATATTATCTACAGTGTATGTAATATTATCTACAGTGTATGTACTATTATCTACAGT